>NC_061535.1:8040000-8340000 GCF_022379125.1 Scophthalmus maximus
CTTTGAAAGTCAGAACACCGCTCTCGTGCCGCTCAGCCGCCTCCTTTATGATGAGTTGGTGAAATCCATTCTCAGAATTGTGGAGAAGTTGGACCTGTCAGTGCAGAAAGTGACGACAGGCGAGGAGGTGAGGTCCCACTTTCATGTAGTTCATCGACATCCGACATACTGTAATCATTTATTTCTCCTGAGTACTAACATTATTTGGAATGGCATGGAAATGAAAATGGTTTTGCATACTTTTTTGTCTTCCTTGTCTGTCAGGCTCCGGACGACGCAGCCCACGTCCTGCCCTCTTCTGACCCCATGGCTCATCTGTTGCCCAACAAGATCAAGGACTTCACAGCCTTTATCAACATGGTTGAGTTCTGCAGGTGAACACCACTACACTGGATTTCATTTTCACCTTAGTTTTCACTTTCTGTCATCAGTGCACACCCAGGAGTTTGGTCTACCACACCGTACAGAATGAGCGTCTTAAAAAGTGTCGGACGGATTTGCATCCTCACTGTATCCTTGAACATGTTGAGCTCATGTTAATCAGTAACAGCGTCTCTTTCCCTGCCTCTGCAGCGAGTTGTTGCTGACCAGACATGCAGAGTATTTTCAGTCCTGGATGTATCCGTTAAGCCACGAACTCATCCTCCACTCCATACGAAATCCACTCGTCAGTGGCTTCTACAAGCTGCTATCTGTCACAATGAAGATTGCCAAGAGAATCAAGTACTACCAGGTAATACTGCTACTAGTGCAAAGCTTTTTCTCTGTAGTCCACTTTGTTGTTTTGGATGTCACACTGGGTATTGCAGGTTACAACTTGCTTAAACTTTATAGCAATATTAAATGGTCTATTCCAAATGCTCTTCCTTAAATTCAGTGCATTAGATTTTGTTCTTAAGCTTGTTTTGTAGCATATATAGAGAATTTAATGTGTGAGTGAGAATCATAGAAAAGCAATATTGTGTGAATTTGTGACCGGGTGGAAACACAAGAATGAAAGTCCTGCAAACCCCCAGACATGTAAGGGGAAGCAGGATACCGAGTTGAACTAAAGTAGCAATGTCATGCAGTGCACTCCTCAAATTGAATATACAGCATTGTCCAAAAAAATTATCATCCAAATCTACTTTTGAACAGGGAGTTGGCCTGAGGAACTCCACCTCCCCCAAGAGTGACCCAGTGAAAGGTGCATGTTTTGCGCTCTTTGCCAAGTTTGGAAAAGAGGTAGGAAGCTTCTCTCTCCCTTATTTCATGGAAATTGTAGAGACTAAAACAGAGACGTACCCTCGAACCCAATGTGTTTACTCACACACACACCATGTTTCCCACTAGGTGTGTGTGAGAATGAAGCAGTACAAAGACGAGCTGCTGTCATCCTGCTTGACATTCGTCCTCTCGCTGCACCACAACATCGTGGCTCAGGACATCAAGGCCTACTGTCCTGCTCTTGAGGTGTGACTCTGCTGGTTGTTTCATCCTGTATATTTACCAGAAAAATTAAGATGGTTGATTGCAGATTAAAACGAAAACATAAATACAGTATACAATATAACATAAATGTGTGTGTCTGTGTGTATGTAAACGTGGCGTCTAGGCGGCTCTGAAACTTGGTCTGAGCCATGTTCCTTTGGCCAACGCAGCCCTGGATGCCCTTGAGGACTGGTCCTCCCACATTCCCCTGGAGACTCTGCAGCCCTGCTACACCAACATCATCCCTCTTCTGGACGGATACCTGAAAACCACCTCCAGCATTAGTAAGTGTCCGAAGGTCAAGAGCTTCGGTTTGGTTTTAGTTTCCAAACACTAACTGGAGAAAGCAGCCAAATTAGTCTAAAGTCTAATCTGTGTATTGTCGACCGACTTCAGACAAAGACGACAGCAGCTGGGAGGTGATGTCTTCTTTATCCTCAAGAAGTGACAGAGGATACAGCAGAGTGATGACGAGGCTTCTGAAGCAATCCAAGCAGTTTTCTATGGTAATGGAGGAGGAAAATGGGAAAACATGTTTCTGTATTTTGGGAATTATGTCTTTGCTCACTTTTACTTGTTGAAAGGTTTAAATCTTTATAGAAAGAACTGTGTGGAAGATGCATCTTTCTAAAAGCATAGTGGCCAAAGTTAAAACCACATACTGCGACTGCTCTGCCTTTATAAGTTAGAGAAAATGACTGCGAGGTTCCTGCAGGAGTCATTTCATTTCTATTTTTATCCCTTTTTAAGCCTTCAGGACTACCAGTCATTGTACAGTACAGAACTTGATGTGAGCGCAGTGGCTTTATGTTTGTGAGAACACTAATTCATTTTAGTTATTACTCGTGTCTGACTGCAGGAAGATGCTCCTCTTGTCGCGGTGAGGCTCCGTGTGGTGAAATTGCTCGGCCACCTGGGAGGAAAGCTGAACAGGAACCTTGTAACTGGTAAGGACTCGCACAGCCGACCTTCTCATTATATTTTACTGTGACATTTTGCATGTTTGGTCCATAATGTTCCACAAAAAAAAAAAAATCTTTGTTGACCCTAATCCTCTGCTTTGGGATTCAGTGAAAACATCCGAGGAAATGATGAAGAAATTTGTTGCCTGGGACTCGGAGAGAAGGCTGAGTTTTGCGGTGCCATTCAGCGATATGAAGCCGGTCATCTACCTCGACCCATTTCTGCCCCACATCAGCGAACTGGCTCTGTCCACAAGTGACCGACAAACCAAAGTAAGTCATCGGACAGGTTCCACTGTCTTGGTCAGTTCACCAAACATCTGGTATAGACTTGATACGTCACTTAGATAGAAACTTGAATATTCTAATCTAGCCGGTCTTGTCTTTGACTCAGGTGGCAGCCTGTGAGCTGCTGCACAGCCTGGTGGTCTACATGGTTGGGAAGAGTGCTCAGATGGTGGAAGGGAAGAATAGTTTGCCACCAATGTACAAGCTACATAAGAAGCTGTTTCCTGTGCTACTGCGTCTGGGGTGTGATGTCGATCAGGTCTGTCTATTCACAGATAATCACTTCAGTTCCCACTGGTCATAACATGTCCTTCAATGTGGTTAATATTCTGAGCATGTGGCTTCTAGAGAGAAAATTCTTGCAGCCCATGGTCACACTGCATTTGTGTTTAGAAACATCAGTGTCATTCTATACAAGTACAACTTTTGTATTTCCACTTTATGTTACTTTATATGTTTCTGTCACTACAGTTCAGTTTTTGCTATAATTAGTTAATCCTGAGATTAAAACATTCTGTATGATTGGCAAGGAAAATACGAAGCACTGTAATAACATAGTTGAAATTAGCTTCACCTTGAATTTCTTTCAGGTGACCAGGCAGCTATTTGAACCACTGGTCATGCAGCTGATTCACTGGTTCACCAACAACAAGAAGTTTGAAAGCCAAGATACAGTAGCTGTTCTGGAGGCCATACTGGTAAGGCCAGCTCTAATCATGTAGGATACACCTTCAAACATGAATTAAAGGTATAATCTGTAATATTTTCTCATCAAATGTCTCAATATAAGTAGACCTGTGTGTTGTCGAGTTGCGTTCTTACCTTATCCCCAAATGTGTCCAGTCATTTTCAAACATTTACAAACCTGTAATTTCAATAAAGTTATTGTCCGTTTCATTTCATCTGATTGCAATGACAGTAACAACCCATGATCGCAGTCTACTTCACGACACCAGGAAACTCTGTCTTTTACAATGCTTTTGAATCAATACATCAAACCATTTGTCAAGTGGATTCAAGGAGACACTTTCCATGTGTTATGCAGTTTTGTAGTTTTTCTGCCTCACTTTGTTTTATCACTTGCTTTCGTGAAGGACGGTGTGGTTGATCCCATGGACAGTACCCTGCGAGACTTCTGTGGCCGCTGCCTTGAAGAGTTTGTCAAGTGGTCGATCAAACAAACCACCCCCAAGCAGCAGGAGAGGAGCCCGACTAATATGAAGTCCCTGTTTAAGCGGATCTACAGCTTTGCACTCCATCCCAATGGCTTCAAAAGACTGGGTGCTGCCTTAGCATTCAACAGTATCTACAGACATTTCAGGTATGATTCTGTTTTTGTCTGTCTTAGAGTTATCTTTGCAGATCCGCAAAGACTTATGGCCATTTATAAAATTTCATCTGATAGTAAGGGGTTGACTGACTTGGCTCATTATCGTCAAAGAAATTGGATCCATATTCATCCAGTGCTGTTGTCTATTTGTCCCTGCAGGGAGGAGAATTCCCTGGTGGAGCAATTTACCTTTGAAGTTCTCGTCATATTTGTAGAAAGCCTGGCTCTCGCACACTCAGATGAGCGATCAATGGGTAACTGTTTTTCCACTTCGGCTTTATAGACGGGGAACTCAAATTTTTGTATCATCACCAGTGTTACTTAAATGAATGGATTTATGTGCAACGTATGAATGATTTCTAGTACGAATCTGCCTCTCCTCCATCCGCAGGTACACTGCAGCAGTGTAGAAGTGCCATTGACCATCTGAAAAGAATCATCAAACACAAAGCCCCCAGTCTCAATCAGCACAATGCTAAGAGACGTGTCCCAAGGTTGGTGCAAGAAGGGCTATTGCTGTAATTACTGTAATGTCTATGATAAGACGAATGGATCTACATTTTTCCATAATTTGTTCCATCTTCTTGTCTTTCAGGGGCTTCCCTCCTGATGAAAAGCTTTGCCTGTCAGATTTGGTTTTATGGCTTTTGGAACAATGTGGCCGCCCTCAGACAGAGTGTCGACACAAGTGCATGAAGCTCTTCTATGAGTTTATTCCTCTCCTCCCAGGTGAGCAGTACCACCCACTCCTCCAACTGCCACAGTTGGTCTTGATGCGAAAATGTGAAGGCTTAATTTCAACAGCAATAACTGTTACAGATGCTGCCATTCTCACTGAATTTACACGTGAATTGATTTGTTGATGTTTCTGTGACTGAACTCAGAAAAACAGTCTCCACCCCAGTGGCTGGATGGCATGCTAAAGGATCACGGCGTAAACTTCCTGATCTCACGGTTTGAGGGAGGAGGGCTCCTGTCCCAGCCCACTCTCAGGGACCTGACGGGCCCTTTCAGTGTCCGAGCCACGCTGCAGTGGATGGACCTGCTGCTGGCTGCCCTGGACTGCTACAACACCTTCATCAGCTTACACATCATCAAGCCTCAACACATGCCGAGTAAGTCCTACTGCATTTGTGCAAGAGGTGACAATTCATCCTACGGAATTTCTAGCCAAACTATTATTTACAACAGTGCAGTTTTCTCTTTTTATTACCTTTTCTTTTTATTGTCCTTTTAATGTTATTTTAAAGTTTTACTAAGTTTTAATGTCTTAATTGTGTTGTTTTAATGTATTTCCATGACTCAGTAAAAGCACTTTGAATTGCCTCATGTCTGAATGGTCTCACTAACATGAAAGTTCTTCCGACACTGTGTTGGCCGTGCAGTGATCTTAGTAAATGTTTTTTTCCTCCTTATTTCCGAGGCTCAAAAGACAAGTCAAGTTTTCTGAAAGCTACACATTTCTTTTTGACTGAGCTGGCAACTCACGAACTGGTCGCAGCGGAGAGCTGTTTCCCTCTCGGCGTGAGGAGCTCTCACTTCAGCCCAAGAGAGGTTGACCAGTACAACTACAGCAAGTGCACCATCATTGTTCGCCTGCTGGAATTTGCCACGATGATTCTTGTCAAAGGAGACCAAGAGTCTTGGAAGGTTATTATTAAATTTAAGAAACCCGGACATGAAGAAACTGTTTATTTGCTGACTGATTTACTTTTTTCATTCACAGCTTCTGGAACAAGATCTTTTTTGCTCAGTTTTCTTCGAGTTGACTGCGCTGGTGGTGTGTCAGCCATCCACTGTTGGTTTTAACATGGCCGATGTGGAGGTAATGAAGAACCTACCAGAAGTGTGTGTTCCTCTACTGAGGGCCCTGCTGAACTCGACGTTCCGCACTCGTCTCGAAAGCAGCTTGCAGACAAAGATCTCACGTACAAGGTCTGTTAATAGTCTTTGAGTGCTCTCATTTTGATTTCACTATTAGAGAAAAAGACATTTATTAAAAAAAATCTGTTTGATTGTGGATACTAGTGCCATTATTAACAGAACTAATCAGTTTTTCATTTCTTTAACTTTCTTTCATGGCCTCCACAGTGTAGAGGAGTTGTGTGCCGTAGACTTCTACCATTCAGGTACTTTAAGCCGCCATGACCAGATGGAAATGCTTCTGTCTTCCTGTAAGCAGATGCACAAGGCTGGCTTCCTTAGCCACATCCTGAACAGCCAGGTATTTGTCATTCAAAACGTTAAAATGATTACATTTTCAGCATTGTGCAATTCTGTTTTCTTGTTATCATCAAGCACACAAAGAAAAAATTGGCCTAGCTGTTGCTTTCACATTAATGTTCTGTTGACATAATTTCGTGCTTGTTGCATGTTCTCCAATTAACTAAGAGCCACACATTTTAATCTTTTGTTTGTTATTCTTGAAGGACTCAGCCTATGCCGATTCCCTGGGGTCCCGACTTCTAATGACAGTGTATAAAGGCATAGCGCCCGGTGAGGACAGGAAGGCCCTTCCATCCTTGGACATAAATACGAGGAGGGTGGCAGATGGCCTGCTTCAGCTTGCCTTTTGTCTCAGTCAGCAGGTCAGTGCTTCCACTCTTTGCGTAGGTTTGATAAAATCTGCTGACTAGAGCAGAAAAGCTACAGTACGATACAAATAAGAAATGTAGCAAATGGATAGTGGTTGAAATTCTGCATTATTAAACTCACAGTTTGAACACTGTACAACTATACAACCAGGTTAGCAATGCATAGTTTGTAAAAACACAAAAATATATTAAACCACAACATAAATACAAACAACCATCAACAAGTTTTCGTGTTTGCTGCCTCCTGTCCTACGTTATTCATCTCATGCAGAGTGAGGAGCTGGTGGACCTGCTGTTGAACACCATCATGCTCTCTGTGCCAATATCTGGAAGTCATAGCCGAAACTTCCTGAGCTTCTCGCACGGCGAGTACTTCTACAGCCTCTTCCAGACGACCATCAACGGCGAGCTGCTGAGATGTCTTGATGCCACAGTTCCAGCCCTCATGAAAGCCTCCTCCCAAAATCCTGGCATGGTAGCTGTTCCTCATCTTTTCTCACTTTTTGTGTTATCACGTTTGTACAAAACCTAAAACGAAGTACACGTGTAAAGGAACTTGACACCTTTTTTTTTGTATGTGTTGTGTTGTGGTGGGCTTTTCGTTGATTGTTTTTCATCAGGTGAGTGTGTTGCTGAATGGCATGCTGGACCACAGCTTTAAAGAGCGCTCTGTGAGGAAGACTCAGGGAAAACAGCTGGTTGAAGAGGTGCTAAGAAGGTGGAGTAGTCTACAGCCGTGGTGGGAAGGACACTCTTCCACCCCGGAAAGCAAAACTGCAACTCTCTTACTGCTCTCCAAGCTCCTGCAGGTATAATGAAGCTGATGTTACTACTTCCATGTCCCCAAGTAACATAAGGAATGCACTTACAACTTTTTGAGTCATAATCAGAATAATCATCATAATTTCTGTGTTCAAAAAACAATACAAGCCCACCCAGTGTTTGTCATAAGTTCTTGTAATGGTAATTTATTTTTCTTTCATAAGATTGACTCCTCTGTCTGCTCCAATATCAACCATGAAGCGTTCAGACTGGTGTTTTCCACTTTCACTGTGCTGCTGGTTGACATGAATCTGCCACTGAATCTCAAGGTAATGGAGAGGGTACAGTATAATGGATTACTTCAGATACACTTATTAAAGTAAATGAAACTTTGTAAGTTTGTTTGGATTTCTTCATTTGTCCAGAGTCAGGCGCTGTTATTGTTGCCCTTCCTCACAACCCTCCCGGAGGAGCCGCTCGACGAGCTGCAAAGCGCCCTTGACACGCTGGTAGTTTCCCACTTCCCCATGCAGTCCGATGAGTTTGCTAAAGGCTCACTTCACCGCAACAACTACATGGATTGTATTCGAAAGGTGAAGTAGTGTGTGTGTGTGTGTGTGATACATGGGACACAGTCTGAGTTGTAAATAAGCAGCATAACACAGAGATGTAGAGACACCATTTTGCTTTGATTTTGGTTTACTTTGCAATCAGAAATTATGTGTAAAGGCAGGTGAAGACCAAACACCTTTTGATTCAACATGTTTCAATAGGAATTGGTGCTTGGCAGGTTGTATATTTGCACCTTGACAACAACCTGGGCATCTCTGCCTTTTAGTTGCTGGATGCCCTGCAGCTTTCTCAGAGCCCACTACTGCTCAAACTGTTGTCAGGGATTCTGTGTCGAGACAGAAAACACATCATGGAGGAGCAATTCCAAACCTGTTTCCAGCGACTTGCAAAGCGGTTAGTGGGATAATAAAGCTACATGTGGGGTTTCTTTCTTTGTGAAGTGAAGGTATAGCCTTTTTTGACAACAACATCATCCACTCCCTGTGTCTTTCAATGTGTGACTAGGTCAAGCAGTGAGCGGCAGCTACAGCTGCTCTGTGCAGTGTATGGGGTGATCCAGCAAGGTGATGTGCCGGTGAGCTCCATGCTGCAGGCCATGATGGAGAGAGTTCTGCTGCCTCTGGCCTCTCACTGTAGCACCAAGGCCCTGACCGACTTCTTTGTGGCAAATGTCCCTGACATAATGACTTTGCTGCTCAGTCGCTTCACCAAGGTTTGCTCACTCACAGTGTTACAATCAAGTATTTGTTTTAATAAATAAATAAATGATTGATATGAATCCTTTACTTTTATTATGGTAACTATTAAATTACGGACAACAGCTTGTTTGTGCCATTGATCCAGTATTTTTGGCAGAAGTCCTCACATCCCAAAGTTTGCATTGTTTAGACACTGGAATTCAATAAAAGGCTAATTTATTCATCAATTTCAGTCAAGTGAAACGTCCTTTGAGACCCAGTTGCTGAAGAAGAATGGCTGTTACAAGCTGATGGATCTGCTGTATTCTCGACTTCCCAAAGAAGAGGTGTACTCCAAGGAATCCCGCATTAATCAAGCCTACTGTCGCACAGACAAAACGGAGGGGAATGAGTTGTCCAAGACGTTGATCAGGTAGGACTCCCCAATGCTTAAAATTCAAGAAGTGACGTGACATGTATATAAAAATGAATAATGGATCTTGTATTGTACCAATTTCCAAATAGGTCGTGTTTTGAAGTTTTCACTGAGAACATGGCTGGTGAGACTCAGCTCCTTGAACTCAGGAGAACCCATCACTGTGCTGCATACAACTGTGCCATCGCTGTCATCAGCTGCAGCTTCAGCGAGGCCAGGTTCTACCATGGCTTCCTCTTCAGTGAGAAACCAGAAAAGGTACTGGCAGGCTTCTTCGCTCATGTGCAATAAATCTCGTCCTCCACATTTAGAATGATTTTTGTGTGGCGAACTTAAAAGGACGTCACCAATTACTTTTTTTTTCTTATACAGAATCAGTTCATTCTGGAAAACATCATTGATGTTGAAAGAACCTACAACTTTCCAGTTGAAATTGAGGTATGCCTTTATTTTGTTTGCGTGTTTTCCACAATACTTTGAGTTTCAGTCGGGGTTTATTCCCTTTTTTTTTTTTTCAATCAATCTAGGTCCCACTTGAGAGAAAAAAGAAATACATCATGATTCGAAAAGAAGTGAGCGAGGAGAATGGAGGTATTAACTGCTTCCCAAGGTGTTTTAAACTTTTGTTTTGCCATAAAAGTTAAAGATGTGTGCTCATGTGATGCATGTTGTTGTTTCCATAGAAGCGCCAGTTTACTTGTCCTCCCAGTCTTACATGGCCGACAGCAGCCTGAGTGAGGAGATGAGTCAGTTTGATTTCTCCACCGGGGTCCAAAGCTTTTCCTTCAGCTCTCAAAACCCAGAAGGACAAAGACGCACCGTTGCAAAAAGAGTCAGTTGTGTGATTTCCACTGCATGTTTACACTTATACCTTCAATTGGTTACTCTGTTTGTATCTTAGTGAATTAATTTCACTCTGTTAACACTGTGGATATTGTTCATATTGTAGATATCTGAGCCTATTCATATATGTTCACTGTCATTTATGTATCGCTAGATAAGTTAGATGCTGAACTGCATTTCAGTGTCTCAGTACTTGCTCTTTGTGCGATTGCAATACAGTTTAATTTGATCTATTCTAAAAAAATCTAGGAGACAGAGGAGACAAATCCCTCCCAGGATGCAATGGTGGATCTAGAAATGGATGAGCTAAATCAGCATGAATGCATGGCAACCATGACTGGTCTTATTGGACACATGCAAAGGAACAACATAACCCCCAAAATTGAACAGGTCAGTGAAGCAGGTTTTGGCTTTCTTTTTATTGAGCCTTTTCACCTCTTTGACACAGGGGTGTTTTTCTTCCTTTCATCAAAATGATCATCTATAAATATGACTGTCGACTGCCCTGTGTTCAGAAGGCGAAAGTTTCATTCAGTGTGCTCTGTTCTTTGTTCATGAAACAGGGAAACGTGCCGAGTGAACTCCCTCCATGGATGAAATTTCTCCATGGAAAACTAGCAAATCCAGCAACACCTCTGAATATAAGACTCTTCATCTCAAAGCTGATCATCAACACAGAGGAGGTGAATGATTCCACATGCCTTTTCCATCTCTACGAATTCATACAATAATTGCATTTCAAAATAACAACGCCGCGTCTTCCTCTACGTTCACCCTCATGGGTTTAATCTTTGCGTCTTTCCAGGTGTTTCGACCATATGCCAAGCACTGGCTGGGGCCGCTGCTGCAGCTTGTTGTCTCTGGAAAAAATGGAGGAGAGGGGATCCATTTCATGGTGGTGGATATCGTGGTCACAGTGCTCTCTTGGACAAGCCTGGCCAGTCCCAAGGTTGTAAGACTTCCAATTAAAAGGCAGCAAATGTAAATCACTAAAACCTTTTGTCATGACCTGTGCTCACATTAACATTTGTCTTAACTTTATGGTGAAAATTCCAACTTATGGCAACAAATTGGCTGCCATTCAATTCATTTTGAAAAAACCAAGAGTTGTGGCATTATGTTTAACAGTATAACCAAAATTTATTTTTCATGTTTGTGTTGTATTAACGTATAAAATTACTATCAATCACCAGTGGACTTTCATTAAGGGTATTTTATGTCTCAGGGTAACCCCAGAGACGAGGTTCTCGCCAATCGTCTGTTGGAGTTCCTGATGAAGCACAGCTTCCACTCCAAGAGGGCTGTTTTCCGACACAACCTGGAGATCATTCGCACTCTAGTAGAGTGCTGGAAGGACTGTCTGCATGTGCCTTACAGGTAGTACCTGCACACTCTTGTTGACACACAGTGTACAGAACAGAGGAGGCGAGTGTGTGGTCATGGTTCGCTTTCGTATCTTCTGGGCAGTGCATATAGTGTATATGTTAGCAATGTGTTGTTGTTGTGTATTTATGTGAAATTCTGGTCTTGAGAAAATAGACAGGTTACAGGTTCACACAACACACACTATTTCCCGGCTGCTTCATGGCCCCAACTATTTTCAGTAAAAGAAGCAAGTATAATTTATGCTGTTTTTTTCTTCTTCTTCTTACAAAAATTGAAATAACCGGTCTTTGGCACTATCTCTCTTCTTGCCTTCATAGTCTGATTTTCGAGCGATTTTGTTGCACCAACCCAAACAGCAAAGACAACTCGGTTGGACTTCAGCTGCTGGGAATCATCCTGGCCAACAACCTCCCTGCTCACGATGCATCATGTGGAATTGACTATGAGAGGTAAAATGTACAGGACAGCTGAAATGACAGCATGCTGTACACTCTGTCAGCTTACAGCAATTTTTTTAATTTATTTTTTTATCAAAATTTCACAGACACCTACACCCTAATTACACTTTTTAAGTTGCAAGCTGCGGGTTCAGGTGAAGTAAAGCTAAATCCAACCAGAGAAGTAGAGAGCAGAGGTTTTATTTGTGTGTTGTAGCTTATATACTGCCATCTTGTAGAGTAAATAATTTCTGTTTGGTCTTTATTTTTCTTCAGGTACAGCCAGTCCCTCACCAACAACTTGTCCTTTGTAAGGTATAAGGAAGTCTACTCAGCTGCTGCTGAAATTGTCGGCCTCATCCTGAAGAATATGACTGAGATGGACAATGTATGAGCCTCACCTCAGTGCTGCTGAATTAGTTTGACTCAATTTATCTTTATGGCTGATGAGCACTCATAAGCTTTACTACGAACAATTTCATTTGTAAAAGATTATTTACATGAAAAATCTACACTTACATTTTCTTACCTGTAACAGTTCTTATATTTTAATTCCTGTCAGCAACATCAACAACTTCTCAGTCTTGCTGCAAGTAAGATAACAAACCTGAAGAGAACAGACATGGACGACAAGTTCATTATTTGCTTGAACAAAGTGTCAAAGCACTTTCCTCCATTTATGGATCGGTGAGTTTAAATTTCTACTGTATTGTGTTTTTACCTGTTATATAGATAATGTTTTTCATTCTATGTACATTTATTTTGACCCTGCAAGAGGCTTAAATAAAAATCAATTTCTTTTCAGGTTTGTCAATCATGTGTTCTTCCTCCTGCCAAAGTTGCACGGTATCTTAAAGACACTTTGCTTGGAGTGTGTGCTGAGCCGAGCCGACGTGATCCCGGACATCTTTCTGCAGCTTAAGACCACAGGCTTCATTCAGATGATGGGCCATAGGTAGGTCCTGAACACACTCTTCTCCACGATCGGCAGGATCATAGATGTTGAAAAGGGTGTTTGGTAATGTCCAAATCTGCAAATACAGAAAATTAAGATGTAATGTAATTTTAAATGACGGATACAACTGAATGTTCATTTGTGCTGAACTATGTTTCCGCATGTTGCTGTTGTTCACTCAGGGATGAAGCAAGGCAGAGAGTGTGTCTTGATATCATCCACAAGATCATTGTCCTGCTGACTCCAGTTCAGCTTCAGGAGCTCCTGGGAGCTGTGACTGCTTTTGTGTCCCATCCGTCACCAGTGTGCAGAGAGAGGATGTATGATATCCTCATGTGGATCCAGGACAACTACAGGTCAGGCTTTTGTGCCTCTGTATCAATCAGATCACCATCATCCCACTTGCTGCTTCCATTTCATATAATTTCTGTGATAATAAAGTGTAAACTAGCCTTAAATTAGGTTTTCTGATTTGACCAAAGATGTGACTACTTGACCCAGTGTGGGGCAAAATAAGTTCCATATAAAAGGCTAGAAAATGGTGCAAAATTGATTCACAATTACTCTGAACTTGCATAGTTGCATAATTAAGTGATTGCCAATTTTTACTGTCACTGAACTTTTCTTCCAGTGATGCAGAGAGCATGGAAGACAACACCTCAGTAGAGGTTTTGAATGCATCTAAAGAAACACTACTTCAGGGACTATCTGAAGAAAACCAAGGCCTACAGTAAGTACCCACTATTTCTCAGTTCACCTTGTTTTATTTTATTTTTTTCCCGTAAGCTGTCTTTATTTTATATCGTCTTATACTCACAATAGAATATTTTGTGTTTCAATTGAAAAGACCATCCCTGTCCTTTATGTTTCCAGGCTTTATGTTAGTAACTTCTGGAGTCAGGAGAAGCGCCTTCCCACTGCCACCCTTGACCGAATGTTGTCAGTGCTCCGTTCCCTGTACTCATGTCAAATAGAAAGGTGTTTCTTAAGCCTGGTGACCAATCTGCTTCTGGAAATGACCAGCCAGAGTCCTGACTTCCAGCGAAACATGTTTGAGTATCCTCTGTCAGAGTGTACCTTCCAGGTAAACAGCATTTATTTCTCTCGTCCTCTCTGGGTCAGCATCAAATGACCTAGTTTGATCATTTATTTATTTTGGTATGCTACTAATGAGCCTGATTGTTTCCCCTTTTTTTCTTTAGGACTATGTGATTGATTCCAACTGGCGCTTCAGGAGTACAGTGATGACTCCTATGTTTGCTGAAACCCAAAGCTCTCAAGTTCCGGAGAGTGCAGCAGCATCCCAGGCTGGATCCATAAAGGGGAAGCTCAGAGCCACTCAGACGTCCCTTGAGTTCACCCAAACCCAAACAGCAGGTAAGACGAACGGGGAACTTTGACGTGTTGCAGCAGCTAACGAAGTATTAAAAATAGAAGAAACATCAGTAAAAAAGGTAATAAATAAGTGCAACATGCAATATAAACATGGAAAGGTAAAAAACAGGAATAATACATGTAAGCAGAATATTGAATGTCCCCATATTATATCAGCAGCATAAGACTAAAATGTCTTGAATTAGTTACTCCAGGGGGCATTTCTGTACATTTTAGGAAGCAGGATAAATTCTTTTTTAGTTTTTTCATATATCATACACTCGTTTTTACATGCACAACAAACCAACTCCACTTGAGAGTGTACTATTTGGTGACGTGACATTTAAACTTTGCTGTTGTGTTTTTTTCCCCCAGGTCGACGCACCGCATATAACTGGCTGACAGGCAGCAGCGTGGATACACTAGCAGAGTACACGCTGGGCTCAGAAGCTCTGTCCTCACTGTTGGTGTTTGATAAGAAAACAGAGAGGCAAACTCCAGCAAGAAGACCGGTCGGGGAAGGATTCGGCCTGAGGCGCCTCGCTGCCCCGACCGATGATGTGGACAGTCGCACTAGAGGTTGGTCTCTGTGAAACAATGCACACATATTTTAATATGCAGCATTAAAATAGTTCACCTCACACTCTTGAATATTTCCCAGCTATTCTGCTGTAGCTTTTAACAGTTATAATTAGGCCGTTTGTTTTAACTTTAAACTGTAACTTATGATCCTTATTTAAACTGGTAAAACTCCCAGACAAAACATATTAGCATCACATCCAATAAGCTAGAACCTATGTTAAAATTCTCTTACAGTAGTGATTTGAATTTGTGTTGAAGACTCTGTCATCCATACCTGTTAGATGATCTGTTAACCACCACCTAACTTTGTTAATGTGAATAGCTGAATATGTCTTTATATGTCAACAGCAGAAAATGAGCAACGAAATAACATCCTGAGATTGAGACGCAGATTTCTCAAGGATCAGGAGAAAGTCAGCTTGAATTTTGCGCAAAAAGAGATCCAACAACAGAGGCAGAAAAAGGTATCAAACAGACTATATACCCTGGAATGTTGTATGGCAGCAGAAAAAAGATTTATTATTAATCCAGTGGTCACTGTCAGTAACAAACTGGCAGTGTCATTAACCATCTGTGTTTCTATTGTGTGTCCCACAGGAACAAAAAGCTGATCAAAGACTGCGAAAAGAGGCCCAGGTGACTCTCTACCGTAACTACAGAGTGGGAGACTTTCCAGACATCCAGATCCCATTCAGTAGCCTCATCGCCCCCCTGCAAGCCCTCGCCCAGGTAAGACCGTCTCTGATTTCTGTCCTTCCAAAATAGGGCCCAGGTTGTACATATGCTATTATAATTTTTTTAATATTTTTTCCATGCATGTTCCCCTTAGAGAGACCCAATTTTAGCCAAACAGCTGTTCAGCTCCCTGTTTGCCGGTATCCTCCAAGAAATGGAAAAACACAAACCAGGGGAGAGTGGGAGGATTAAAGAAGAGCTGCGGTGCAACATGAACACATTCCTGAGCAAGAGCACCCTCTGCTTCCCTCCGTTCATCGCATGTGTGCAGGTATGAGGCTCGGTATCTTTTGATTCTGCTAGAAAAGTCTTGAATCTAAAGAATTACCAAGGCATTCATTGATTGTGTCAAAATGAAAGTAGCCTGTGTATTAATTACTACAAACTGACTATATTTACTTTTACATGAATGTAGTTATAGCTAGTAATGGAAGTTACATTTATTTTTAATAAGATGTTCACCCATGTTTAAGGATCTTTAGTTTAATTTTCACTTTCACTTTCTTCTGGAGTGCAGGCTTTTTCACAGGTGACGCTGCCTCCACCACAGAACCCTATTCTCCCTATTAATGTTATTACATTACTACTCTTTACAGTTTTCACATTTACAGTACTTGCAAACGCAAGACATAGTGAAAAACAAGTATTTAGTCCAACTATAATGAAGTCTGGCTTATTAAAGTCGAAATAAAAAACATAAACGAATTGTAAGGCTGAAAGCCACCATGTTGAGTTGATATCCCGCCCGTTGCTTTGTTAGGAAATGTGCTACCAGCATAAGGAGCTGCAAAAGCTCGATCCAGCAGCCATCAGCTCCACGTGCCTGGTGAGCCTCCAGCAGCCGTCAGGCATCCTGCTGCTGGAGGAGAACTTGCTGCAAGCTGTTGTCCACGAACCTCCCGCAAAAAGGTCACAAGGACGCAGAGAAATCCCCCCAGACACCAATAAATGGATCCACCTTGCAAGGTATTGCAGTCAGTGCTAGTTCTACCCTAGGCTTGCAGATGAATGTTGTGGATACTTGTAATTGCTTGTGGTAAATGTGATTCTTGGTACGCTCTTTGTTTCCTCGGTTCTCTAGGCTTTACAGGTCTTTGGAGGATTATGACGTTGTGCGCAGCATCTTTAGTGGTAAAGTCGGGACCAAGTCGATCACCTGTGCTGCGCTTCAAGCTGAAGCCAGCACTGACTTTGCAGAAGCTGTAAAGCTTTACAATGAGGTATATCAATGGGTCTGGTGACAGTAGATGATGGTGGATGAATCCTGGTTTACATCCGATTAGGTAGCATACACGCACGAATTGTTTTTTTTTCCTCAGATTGGTAGCTGTGTTTAAAGCTACATATAGTGTGTCATATCAATCAAACAAGCTGGACAAATGACTGAGAAGAGTGTCTGTCTTCCTTACCGACAGGCCCTCAACACTGAGGATTGGAGCGATGGTGAGCCCACTGACTCAGAGAAGGACTTCTGGGAAATTGCAGCTATGGATGCCTACAGTCATTTGACTGAGTGGAAGTCTCTTCAATACTGTTCCACTGTGAACATAGATGAAAACTCCCCACCCAACCTTGAAAGGATGTGGTCAGAGCCTCTCCACCAGGTAACAAAAGTGACACAAAATTCTCTGTAACGTACAAGGGTGTGGCCGGCATCCTACAGGTTTATATTCCAACCAGACCTGAGTTGTGATGCTCTGCTAACGTCAGTCTTTTTGCGTTTTGTGCCAGGAAATGTACCTGCAGCACATGATTCGCAGCATGCTGAAGCAGCTGCAGCTGGGTGAGATGGACCAAACTCTTCTCAGCTTCGTCGACAAGGCCATGAGGGTGGAGGAGCGCAAGAAGCTCCTGGAAAGTCATTACAGCCAAGAGCTCAGCTTGCTCTACATCCTGCAGGAGGACTACGACCGTGCCAAATACTACACCAACTACGCCATGCAGCTCTTTATCGAGGTCTGCCGTTACACATCTTTTTTTTTTTTGTCTATCACCAGCTAAGATCATTACATACAGTATTCTCACACACTCACACTCACTCTCTTTGCCTCATACAGAGTTACTCCAGTGTGGACACACTGCTCACTCAAAGTCGACTGACGGTGCTGCAGTCAGTGCAGGCCTTAACTGAGATCCAGGACTTCCTGCAGTTCATCAGAGGAGAGGGTGCGTAAATGCGTTCTTTAAAACTTATAGTATCTATATCTATCAAATCTAAATTAAACAGTTAAAATTTTCCTGCCTTCCCTGAAGATTTGTCTCTGTTTTAACTAGAATGCTGAATAATTTCTCTGCAACTATCTTTTATTAATACTTTGAATAAAAATGTTTTGTCCCACTCTAAATATTTTCTATATATTTTAATATAAAAGTGTCTATGAGCGGCCTCAAGTGGCTCATCAGATTATGGACGGAGCGGTATCCTGACGCTAAAGTAGATCCAGTGAACGTATGGGATGACATCATAACGTCCCGGTAAGAGGAACTGTTTTTTTTTTTACTTTTTGCTTACTTAACTTTTTTTATTGTCAAATAACGAAATGTGACACAGTCTCAAATTGAATGTCCACGATTCAGATGCTTCTTCTTGGACAAGATCAGGGAAAAGCTGAGAGGCCACGCACCCAGTGACAGTATGGAGGTGGATGGTTCAGAAGACCCAGCAGACGACGTCGACACATTAGTAAACGACTGCAAGTTCAACATGAAGCTGCACATGGCTAATAGTGCATGGGAGCAGGTGAAGAAATGGCTTGTTATCTTTTTTTCTTCTAAACTATGGAAGTTACTATTCTACCAACCAACTTTACTTGGATCACTTATGGTGTTTCAGAATAACTTTGCCGTTGCTACCAAGCTGCTGAAGAATCTTCACAGAGAAGCCAAAACAAAGAGAGGCTTGTTGATGCCGTGGGTCCACAGTTTTAGCCACTACAGCCAGAGACGCAGCCGGGCCCAGGGTCCTGTGGAGCAAATCAGTGCCATGCTGAAGACTATCCCACTCCTGGGTAAGAAGGAAAGAAGAACCCCTGAACTTTATAACAAAAGTGAATGATCATCACACAAATTATTTTCTTCTCATCTTTTAGACTTCTGCTCCTCAGTCGACCAACTTCTTTCACGTTTTTTTTGTAGTGCTTTATGCCTGTTGATATGTTTAATGTCAGCTCTGCTCTTCCTGTAGAGGATCTGGAGCCTGACTGTGAGAGTGCCACAGCTAAAGTATTCAGATATCAGAAGGTGCTCCAGGGTACGTCCTTCAACATCCTGGCCACAGCTGTAGGCAGAAGCCCCTCGGTCCTGGGAACTATTGACCGTGACAAAGCAGAGAGAGTTGTAAGGCTGTCTGGAGCTGCTTGGCCCATTGAAAACCCAAAGGTACTCAACTCATATATTTCTACAATGTTATTTTCTGACTAATCTGTCTGACTAGAGCCAGTGGTATTTCTACCTTTCATTGCTTATGAGAATGTCATACTTGGGAATATTGTGCTGTGAATTGCAGGAGCTAAACTGTGACGATCACAGACGATTACGTACCGCTAACGCTGCTTTGTAGTTTTAAGGAAATGTACCTACACCAGGAGCCAAAGGAACAAGATGAGGCATTGTGGTCGCTAAAGAGTGTTTGTCCTGCAGGAAGTGGAGGTGGGGCTGCAGTTACAGGCACTGAAGCTGCTTTGTGATGGCACCAGAAAGGCGGATGAAGAGCTTCAATCTTACAGTCAGGACTGTGTGGAAAGCAGCAGCATCACTGAGACATACATGGCTTTGGCGAACTTCTGTGACAAACGACTACGAGAGGAGGAGCAGAGTGATGCCGGTGAGAAATAATTATACTGATAACTAATTGTGTGCATTCTGACATGAAATAACGGTACACTGCCTATAGAAGACAAGTGCTCTCTTTGGCTGCTGCTCTGTTACAGTAGTATTTCCCTTTGCCAATTATCAAATTAAGGCAAAAACGCATTAAAACAATCTAATAATCTAAGATATACAAAGGATGGTCAACATGGATAAAATCTTAGGTACGTATTCTGATAAAGCAGTTATCCTGTAAGTGTTTACAGATAAGATAATATATATTGACCACAATGGCCGCAATCACACAGAGATATTAAAGAGACTGCATTTTCTAAAGTGTTCTTATGTAGCTTTTCGCAAAGAAATTAAAAACTGTATTTGCTCCATCAGTGGCTCATTCCTCATGTTTTGTTACAGATGGTCAGTTTCCAGACCTGTTGATGCTTCCTGTTCACGTAGTGCAGAGCATGTTGAAAGCGCTGAAGATGAATTCGGAGGAGGCTCGCCTCAAGTTCCCACGTCTGCTGCAGCTCATTGAGTTGTACCCCTCTGAGACACTGGACCTCATGACAAAAGAGGTTAGTGTGTTAAGACCATGGTTGTAGTGGATGACAAACGGCCCACACCTCTACAATTCAGTTTCTTTGAATATGCATACATTAAACCTAAATATTTTCTTTGATTTATTATAGTTTCTGTATTGTTTGGGGTGGGTTTGTTACGTGATGAGCTTTATTAGTAGGAAGGATATTTGTAATGGAAAGAGAATCTGAAACACTCTGTAAAAGACAAATATCACATCTGCAGTTGTAACCATGATTTTTTTTTTATCTGTTATCCAACAACAAAAAATATTGATCAACATATTCAAGCCTTTAAAATTCTACACCGTTGCTGTCATCAGACGCCCTTATTTGGATTTGATAGTATCCTATAATGTGTGTTTGTGTGTGGGTTCCAATTGACAGTGATGCCCGTCTGTATTTAGATGACGTCATTTCCCTGCTGGATGCTGATTAGTTGGATCAGTCAAATGGTTGCCCTGTTGGACAAGCCGCAAGCTGTGGCAGTGCAACACTGCATTGGGCAGATAGCAGAGCGCTACCCGCAAGCCCTGGTTTACGCTCTCATGATCAGCAGTGAGAGTTTCCAGTTTGAGGACTCGGCCACGGGACATCAGCAGCGGGAATTTGTCAACAGGTGAACTGTCTAAAGTTTTGTCTGGGGAACATAGAAAAATAACAGTGTGGTGTGTTTTACAGTAAAATTTATAGTATTTTCAGACGCTCTGTTTATTTTTAGGAATATTGTTTGTGCATCAACAGGCTCAGGAACATGCTGGATAAGGGAGGAGCTGTGAAGAAGTTTGTGGATGCACTGCAGCAGCTTACAAATCCTGATATGATTTTCAAGGTAAAGAGTTCAGCCATGAATTCAGCCTGTTTTGGGCCCGTCATATATTCAACTGTTTTTGTCTGGTTTAAACAGGATTGGTGGGATGATGTGAAAAACGAATTGGAAAAACCCAGCTTTAACAGGGAGCGGATGGGTGACATGTATGACGAGATGCACTCTTCACTCGGGGACCGAGCCGCAGATGGTCACGGAATGTTTCGCAAGAAATTTATCCAGGTTTGTGGTTTTGGTTTGATTGTTCAACTTACATTAGAAAGCATGTATTTCTCTTTTTCTTAACTCACCGGGATATTAAGTTCTAATGCTGTGCATGTTCTGCAGAACAATGTATGAATGATCAACATCATGTGAGCAGGTTAATGTAGTTTTATTATGAAAGTAAACTTCAGCGAGGTACAGCATCTTGCTGCAAATGCTGGTGCTCCGTGTGTTTAGCCACCTTCTTTTCAGTTATGGTAGCTAACAACCAATGACATAGGTAAATGAAGGAGTTCAAAATTAAAATTAGTAAAATAAAGTGAGTTTCAATTTATCTGGAAAAATACAAACCTTAAAGTAAAAAACAAAGCCTTTTATACTCTATTTTGATTATTTAACTACCAATGCTATTAATCTTTGAGTTCAGAAATATTTTTGAATTAATGATCTGATAACATTGTACTATATCAGTCAGTCTCAGTTCTCCAAAGCAGTAGATTAAAGACTACATTTCGAAAAACACACAACTAATACTCAAAAGCTTTAACTGTACAGACCCAGCTCCTAAGCAACAAAACTTTATGTCATACTATATATGTTGCTGTGGTCGTCATTGCGGCCATTTTTTCTTTGCTTTTACAGAAATTTGCTAAAGATGTGGAGAAACTGCTGGGAGCTAAGGGCAGCAAGCTGTTTGAGAAGAGGAAAGACAAAGGCTTTGTGCGGCAGGTGGATGAGCTGGCTTTGTCCATGAAATCCATGCGTGGATCTCACACGGAACCTGGGAACCTGAAGGAATACTCGCCCTGGCTCAGTGGATTTAAAGCAGACCCATTCAGCAATGAGCTGGAGATCCCAGGTCAGTTGCTTTCCAAACGAACACCACTGAAATCAGGATAATCTCATTAATCCTAATGCGAAATTGTTCCCCCCCCTTTTTTTAGGACAGTATGATGGCCGATCTAAACCTTTGCCAGAGTATCACGCGAAAATAACAGGCTTCGATGAAAGGGTATGTTTTCATTGTTGTTCACTTTAGAATAGGACCCTTTAACTGTTCTAATAGTCCAATCGCATCCTGTTTGAAAGTGATATTGATTTGCAAACTGACCAGTAAGTGTGAAATTCTGTCTTGCAGGTAAAGGTGATGTCCTCCATTCGTCGTCCCAAACGTCTCATCATCCGTGGGGATGATGAGCGGGATCACCCCTTTCTGGTGAAGGGTGGGGAGGACCTCCGCCAGGACCAACGCATCGAGCAGCTTTTCGCCGTCATGAACATTTTGTTGAGTCACGACTCCGTCTGCACACACAGAGGCTTGCAGCTTCGGACCTATCAAGTCATCCCCATATCCACAAGGTAGTGAGCTTTAATTATTTATTTGTGATTGTGGCCAATCATTGGCACAACTACCTGACAGTGACACTCCTTGTTATTATACAAAATACTACAGTCATTTTATGTGTTTACAGAATTGGTCTGATTGAATGGATGGAGAATACCTGTACTCTGAAAGAATTCCTGTATAACACGATGACTAAGGAGGAACAGCTAAGAGCACCGGGGTACAGTATATACAGTACACTGTAATCACTAACTATTAAACACTTTTCACCCCTTGAGTGTTCATTCGTTATACAATGAAAGACAAATTATTTAATGAGTAATTTGATGTTTTATTTGATTTTATTACTTTTATTTTTTTCCACCCAAGATAAAGGTCCTGAAGCTTCAATGAAAAATTTGAAATTCATTTACTTAAGTTTTTATATCATTGTCAATGTATCAACAAGAATCAACTGAAAAATAAATAATCTCCACAATGTTTTCTTCTTTTTAAGGTCTGTTGAAGTCTACAATAGATGGCTCTCAACCTTTGCTACAAATAAAAATGACATTAGTATCGCACTATATGGTTTGGCTTACAAGTAAGTCTATTATTGGTCGTACATTTTTTTTCAACATTACATTTATTGGTTTTGTAACATTACAGCGTTTGAGCTGAATAATGCAACAGTGTACTAAAGTATATCACATAGATGCCAGATCAGCCCCTCCCTCCTTCCCTCCTTCCCGTCGCCACCCACCCATTCATTATTGATGATCTTTGTTCAAAAAGCACTGGTTGCAAACAGTAATTGTAACTGATTCATTTAAGTTTTGTTGATTTATAACTTACCATTGCACAGCCCTTACAATCTGAAACAACTTGTTTAACATTGGTTCTTGTTTAATCAAGTGTAAAATATCAGACGATCATGAGGATGAACATATTTATTCTTTCCCAGGAAAGCAAAACGTGCTGATGTGGTCAGCAACTTCTTGAAAGTGTTGCAGCATGTGCCCAGTGATCTGCTGAAGTAAGTAAAGACTCTCAGGTTGCTGGTTTTTTTTAGTGCTCATGAAGGTTGATTTTTTTTTTATTTAATTTTTTTCATTTCTAGGAGAGCTTTCCTGAAGATGAGCAACAGTCCCGAGGCCTTTCTTTCCCTGCGATCTCACTTCATCAGCTCTCATGCTTTGCTCTGTGTGAGCCACTGGATTCTTGGTATCGGAGACCGGCATCTCTCCAACTTCATGATCAGCATGGAAACAGGAGGCATGATCGGCATCGACTTCGGTCATGCATTTGGTTCAGCCACACAGGTTGGTCAAGTGAAAACACAGGGTTTTAAATGGGAGCGGCTATTCAAAACAACTTCTAGGGATTCAGAGAAACTCCTGAAGGAAAATCAAAGGAATATGACCCCAATATGACTTGTGTTACTCTCAAACAGGAGTGGTCTCAAATGTGTAAACACTAAGTGTAGACACAGATCAATGTCACATACATCCCAATAGTCGAAACCTGTGCTTCTTAAAAGTGAATGTGTCCGGCTGTTTAAATGTGGAGAGAATCTGTTTGAATAAATCCTGTGTCCTCACAGTTCCTCCCCGTGCCGGAGCTTATGCCTTTCCGGCTGACAAAACAGTTTGTGAATCTGATGCAACCCTTGAAGGAGTCGGGTTTGATCCAGGGTGTCATGGTTCACTCCCTGCGAGCCTTCAGGGCTCAGCCGGACCTTTTGCTTAACACCATGGATGTGTTCGTCAAGGAGCCTTCGCTGGACTGGAAGGTACAGTAACCATCATTCCTGCTTTGAAAATCCCATTAGACATTGAGTGTTTTACAAGCGAGTAGGAAAGATATAGAAGTGTAGTGTGTTAATATGTACACTTACAGCAGATTTAAGTGTTATTCCAGTCAGATATCATGTGCTGTTGAGGCACTGATTATAAATAATCTGTTACTGTTTTATGTTTGATTTATTTTGTATATATTTAGTTAATTTCTGGAACTTGCTAATTTTCTAAGTTTCTAATTTTGTATTTTGCCAGGAAGGTTGAATTCATTTTAACTGTACATTCCTGTCTTTAACTTTTCTGTTGCACAGAACTTTGAGCTGAAACAGCTGAAGAAAGGAGGCACGTGGTCAGAGAACGTAAACACCAAAGAAATCAACTGGTATCCCTTACAGAAAGTAAACTTTGCCAGAAGAAAACTCGAAGGAGCAAATCCAGCTGCAGTAACCAGGTATATATCATCAATCCATGACATGGCAGAGCAAAGCAATCAAAAGGAATTCAATAATGGTATGTTGTTGGGTTTTTTTGTTAAAGATGAGGTACTATAAAGCACACTTTGGACATCCATTATGGTGGAAATATCGACTCAGCTTTTTAAAGCAATTTAACAAATGCGCAACATTTTGCAGTCTTTGGAAAGCCCTAATACATAACTAATAACACTTTTTATATACATCCATGTCTGTGACAATCAAGGCCAGAGGAATTATAGTTCTGCGTTGTCCGTCAGATTCTTGTAAACGTGATATTTCAGGAACGCCGTGAGGGAATTTCTTCAAATCTTGCATATAAATGGAGAGATTGTGACCATATTTCCTACAAACATTGAAAATTCTAGTTGTAGATTTAAGTTTCAAGTAACGTCTGTGTTACATAATGCATTCCAATATGAAGGGCCTACAATAAAAACTACATACATTTTTTTGTTTCAACTCTGTCACATCTCTGATCTAAGGTGCTTGTTTGAGCCTTACCAGTGGTTTCAATCTCAAGTGCCACAACTGTCCTTCGAGAAGACATTTAACTTGTGTGTTGGTTTATTTTGTCAGTGAGGAGCTGAAACTGGGCTTTGAGAAGGACGCTGCCTTTGCGGGGATGCAGTCCGTGGCCTTGGGAAGTGAGGAGCACAACATTCGTGCTAAACTTCCAGCTGAAGGCTTGTCGGTGGAGAAGCAGGTGGACTGTCTGCTTGACCAGGCCATGGACCCAAATGTGCTTGGCAGGGTTTGGGTGGGCTGGGAGCCATGGTTCTGATTCTTTGATCAGTCAAAGTTAATTTCTAAATATTCATGGGTTGTGGAAATGTGTAGGAAAGGCAATCGGTTTGTATTGTGTAGTGGTCTTTGAAGATCCTTATAGTCTCAAATGTTTCCTCTCGCCTGTGGAAAAAAAAGT
Organism: Scophthalmus maximus; assembly: GCF_022379125.1. NCBI lineage: Eukaryota > Metazoa > Chordata > Actinopteri > Pleuronectiformes > Scophthalmidae > Scophthalmus > Scophthalmus maximus. The sequence goes on from NC_061535.1 coordinate 8,065,347, forward strand.
TTTCATGTCTTGAGTCATGGCAGAGTTTGTAAGGCAGGATCTGAATGTTATCTCATACTGAACAACCAAGATATTTGAAGAAGGATGTTATTTGTAATACTTTTTTTTTTTTTAAATAATTCTGAGACATTGTGGGTATTTTGGCAATTTCTTACATTTCAACTCTATTTGAAGTTAATACCACACAATAAACAATAAATACCTCTGCAATATCACAAAAAAAATTATTTAACCAGCTGCCAAGCTTTTTGAACATGCCCTTGTGTTGATTGTCATACAATTCAAGAGAAGTACCTGGCGGGTTACTTAAGACCAGCAGAATGGAAGGAGGACACCGACAGCAGGTACCATGGAAAAAAGGTACGGTGGCCCTAAGAGCTCAACATACAGCAATGTATGTAAAATACAGGAAAGATGTAAGCAAATGAAAAACAACTTCACCTCCAGTCTGGCAACACATGCACTGCATTTCTTAAGGGAAAAAACAGAAAAATGGACGGGGAAAAAAGAGTAAAGGCCCAGATTAAGGTTAAGGAGATATGATGAAATAGTTATTCTCTGCCAAAATCACAAATTCCTTTTTGCTCTATTTAATTGCAAAATCCCTAATTGAATTTTCCATCTTTCCATCTCCAATCTTCCACTGTACAGGGGAGTTGTGCGTGGGGGGAGAGGGGGATGATTAGTTAGATCCAACCTTTCACTTGACATTCATTTTTGTGAATGTGTGACTTTAATCTTGAGATTTTCTGATTTATTTAATTTCCCAAACTAACCACTTTATAATCTCAGAATGTGCTGATTTTTGTCTAGTCAAAAGAAATTCTGATCTTATCAAATTTTATTTTTGTGTATTTGGCTGTTTTCTCGTTATTTGCAGCTTCTTTTATGTATTTTTGGTTGCGCTTCCTCATTGTGGTGCATTTCTTTGGTAAAATGCTGAATATGTTTGTTTAATTGGTAAAGACGTTTTCTTCCTTGCGCTTCCTTAAGTTGCATTTGTGTCAATCTCAGGACCACCGCAGAAATGGCTGATTGGTTGGTGCAAAGTTCAAATCTAGTGGTTTGGATATGGTTGGTTAATCTGAGCTGGTTGAAGAAAATTACAGATCCATAGGTTCAACTCTGCTCAGCACCGACTCAGGCAAATCAATCAGGCAATTGTCATTTTAGACTAACAAAGTTGGAGAGGGGTGTTTTACCCCGTGCATCAGAATAAAGGAGGGATTATTTGGTAGTAAAAGAGGGTTATAACAACCGTATGGAAATATGACGTACGCTCAACCTACTTCATACTTACCTTGTACAAGGATGAATGGATTGGTAATAAATGCAGCAAGTCAACAGGATGTGTTCACTGTTTGTCATGAAAGAGACCTTATGGTTCAGTTTAGCAGATAAATTAATTAGTGATAGTTTCAGCTGTTGACGTTGGCCGAAAATAAAATTGGGTTTGGACTTTGCTTGCCTCTAGACTAGGTACTGTCAACATTAGATTGTGGTAATAGTATCATCAAAAAGTAACCTATTCATGGTTATTACTTAAATTCCAAGTTTACTTTGGTCCATATGATTTCTGGGCTTGTTCTAGCAAAAACATTTCCAATATCAATAAAATCAAACGGCTGGGATTTTCTCACTACACTACATCGTAAATATGTTCATTACAGTTGGGGGTTTTTTCCCCAGAAACTATCAATGAACACCCTAGTATTATTTAAATTGATGTTCAGTTATATTTTAACTTCTGTTAATAAGCACTTGTTTTGTATTTCTGTAGCTGCTGACCACGTGACTTGAGAATCTTTCTTGAACTTCTGCAGTAGTGCACGAGGTCAGTGACATTACACTTACAGTTGGAGCCAGCAGATATCCGATGCTCTCCAAACAGTAACGTCCTGTGCATTGTGTTCGTAAAAGAATCACTTGTGTGTGTGGGAGACAGGGAGATATACAGTGCGGTGTGTGTTTTTTAATAAGTTCAAATGTGAGGGCACTTTTTTACCAATACAGTCAATTAGTCTCAATTCACAGACACAACCGACTGTTCTCTGCGGATATTTTGATTCGTCACAGCAGCGGAAACACGGCTAATGACATTATCGATGGCTGTGTTCCATTTAGCTATGACGCTAAGCTCTGCCAAAGAGCCAACATACACAACACTGAGGCCATGTCACTGGGACTCTTAAGAGGAATGTAGCCATTATTGACAATTTGGTTTTTCAGAAGTCGTATAAGTATATTTCAGAGTATGCCCCAAATTTCAAACTTTGATATAAGAAATAACAAAAGTATTTGTTTAATGTAATATGTAATCAAAGATAATTACTGAGGCTGTTTTTTTCTTGTCATACTTAAGTTTTCTAATGTAAACCACTTGAAGGAACTGCTGTTACCTTTGAGCTGTGAGACGCAAAACCACTTTATGTAAGGCAGGAAGCCGTGGCTGCATGTCCTCACGAAAGCAGAAGTGACGAAGCACTAACTGGTTCCTCCATGGCTCCGCTCTGGTCAGCAATCTGTTGCTCCAAGCGCAGCGAGTGTAATATCTTTAGGGCCATATTGAGCGTGACGGTATCAAATTAGAATATAAATGGATGATTAAATTCCACCTCCTCACAAAACTGAGCAGGGCTGCAACAAGTGCTTCATTTGTCAATTATTTCCATCATCAATTATTCTAAATTATCAAAATGTAACATTTATTCAATAAACATAAGAAAATGATGATGAATGTCTATCACGATATTCTAGAGCCCCCCAAAAAATGCATCAGTCTCGCTTTGTGCAGCAGATTATCTGATGACTGACTGACCAATTAATCATCTTAATTGTTGCAGCTCTTATGCCAAGAACTTCATGCACACCACGTCTGAACTTGCCAAAACCAAACTGATCCTCTCATTAATTTGTAGTGTTTGATTTATATCATATATATAACAAATATTCTGTAAACAAAACAAGCATGAACAAGCATTCTGATCAATTAATAATTTCCATCACGCATTATGTTTTTCTATAGGACAGATCCCTTTCATCGTTTATCTGGCGCAACTACCCATTCTGAACAGCCCTAAACTGTTGCTTGATTAAAGGAAACACAGACATCAGTTAATCCATTTTTAATAGATTATACAATCAAACATAGGGAAACAAGAGTTAAGTTGAAAGAAAACTGTTCATGACTCAAGATTTGTGACAAAGACTCTTCCAAATGCGATCAAACTCCAGGGTCACAGTCACAACATTTGGTAATAATTCATCTAAGCCTCAGTCCAGAGCTGACGGGCATTATTACCAACATGGACTAACCTTTCAGCATCGACTGTAAGATCGTGGTGTCTGTTAATGTGACTCGACTGCTGATCGTAGTGTGTTCACAGTTCATATCTCAGAATTATTCAAGTAAAATTACTGAAAATTTGCTTTGTCGTGCATGATTTTCTACTGAAATTAACACTGTGGCGATTTCAACACACAAAAATACTCCGCCGCCTCGTTGTGTCACTCTAACAGGACATGTCCTCGTTGTTCAGCCCCATGGTCTCTTTCGATTGCCACGGCTCTTGCATACAGGACATTAACCACTGTAAAATTATAGTGTCAAGAGGCACATGCCATTCCCCATGAAAAAATATATGGATACTGTGAAAGAAAGCTGGAAAATAACCTGGACACATGGCTTTTCAACATAATCTTTTGGTCACTGTCTGTGTAGTGTGATTGAGGCTGGCAGTTTTTTTTTTTCTTCATGACCGATTTATTTTAATGCATGGATTTATAAACCCAACTTTTTCAGAGTTAAAAAAACAAAACAACTGCTATTTGAACATAAGCAAGTTCCTCAATAAAAATATTTTTCGACATTAGTAATCACTTTTAAAAAAAATACAATAAATTTGCATTTACATACATAATTAAAATATCAAGTAAAATATGTAACACCCCACAACAAAATATGAAAGGGGAAAGAAAAACAGCTGTTGGCCAATAGATCAGGTGGGTAATATAGATGCCACTGTTGCCCAGGCACCTTCATACATCAACCATACAAATGGTTGCAAAACTGATAAAACGAATAACTTTTTCTGCATATTTTGTTATATTAAATAAATGCATAAATAAATTGACTCTGAATCAAGGCTATAGAAGAAAAAAAAAGTACCAAATATAAACCTTTTTTTTTTTTTTGTTAAATTTGCTAACATGCCTCCGAGAGTTATAATGCAATCAACACTCCCTCAGTTCTCGTTGAGATGTTAGAGCATATTCTCAGCACGAGGGACAGAATGTTAGGCCAAAGTTAAATATTACATATATTATAAGGTCTCGGGGTTAAGGCGCAGAAAAGCTTTTACTTGTTACATTAGAGGACACTTGTAATACATACAATGAAAACAAAGGAGAAGTACCATTTTAGTTATGAAAAAGTATGTAGTGCTTTCACTGTCTACATAGACATTCTTATTCTATAGGTTTATATCTAATGACCTTAACTGCAAATAATTCGACTGAAATCTACCAAAGTGCATGATGCATAGTTTGTATTCGATGTAGAATGTCCATGTTAGTTTAAGAGTAAGGACAATAATTCATTTTCAGTTAAAACATAACCTCAGGTTACCTCTAGTGGAGCTTCTTTTTAGGATAAAGCAAGTAGTAATGTAGTTGAATTTAAGTTAATATTTTTAAAAAGCCATCAAATAGAAATAAGACCTTGCATCAGAAGACCTGAAAAAAAACCCATATCTCTTGAGATTGACCATGACGATAATTTCATTTGGCTCACTGATGGTTCTGTGGTGAAGAAGAAGACAGATGCAATTTCTTATCACAAAGCCCCAACTCATTTTCTAAAAGAGGGGCAGTGAAGCAACACTCTGTTAAATGATATCAGACTGATGTACAGACAGCTACGGCTCTGTTTACAATTAGAAGCTGTTTTTGTTGTTTTATCTACAGAAATTAACACTTAAGAGAGGAAAATAAACCCTTGATTACTAAAGCTCCATTCCCCATCCCATTTCATTTTCCAGTTCATTATCAAAGGAAGTGTACATCAGTAAGATACCATGGGCTCAACCGTTGAAAAAGTAAAACAAAAGGTTTCCTGATGCAGATGAAACTTTGTGTGAGTCCGGCTTAAAGGGGCAGATTTTTTAAAAGAACACAAGTATATTTTAATGTATGCTTGTGGTTGATAGACTTGTGTAGAAATGTCTCTTTCACGTTGTGAAAACCATGTGGGTATGAATCCCATACAATAAAACTAAAACCACTGCATACATCAAATGCTCCTATCTGTTGCTATATAATTACTTTCTTGACATGTACTTGCTATCAGTACAATTTTTTGAAAGTAAATACCATTACATAATTTTACACAACAGCCCATTCTCTGGTTTGTGTTCTTTTAAAAATCCTTAAAATGGCAGGAATTCGGTGACATTCCCCTTTAAGAATAGAATCATACATCTCCTCCTCAAGCAGGTTCTTAGTTATGTTTTCCTGTCCTTCTCTCATCAGTGTTTTTTTACGTAATGTTATGAATACTAGTAGGCTGTTCATGAAAGTGCCACATGACTTCATGAAACTACTAACTACAGTTAGTAAATAGCAGTCACAGACTTTTAAGTGGGCTGGCAAGAACCCAACAATCTTTCCCGCGATCTAGTAACCAAAAAATAAATTCAAATTATACAAAAGAAATTCTTTGTGGCTTGGTGTGCATAGCATATATACTGAAGGCATGACTTTCTCTGCTTTGCAGCAGGCTTTAGTGTCACTTACTGCGAGTTATATCTTGGGTCTCCATCCGTTTATAAACTGCATGAGTTTTTTCACCTGCAGTTTGCTGAGTTTGAAGTCCTCAGACAGAATCTCCTCAGTGAGCTGCAGGAGTAAATTCCCGTCGATCTTCTCCGACACAAAAAGAGAAGCAATGTCATCTGGCAGGCCGATGAATCTCAGCGATTTGGACACCTCTTCGATGGAGAGTCCAGCCAGGCTGGATGGAGGCTGCCACTGTGCAGTGGGAGACGAGGACGGACAGTTGGGAGTTACCGAGTTATAGACGGAATTAATCTCTTTGGTGCTCGACTCGTGTTGGACAGGTGAACAATCTGAAGTTTCCGGCTCAATGTCACAGACTGCCACTGACAGTAAATTGATCAAGGCGTTTGATTTTGGCGTTCTCGGGGGTAAGATGGGACAAGAGAGGCTCTGCTTTGTATTAGATTCTTCTATAGGCTTGTCTCTGTACACTTCTGAATTGTAACTTGAGGATTTTGTGCAGACCTGATTCAGAGAAGCCTTTTGCAACCTGAAGTCCTTCGTGATGTGAGCGTGCTCTCGGCCGTCGAAGTCAACAAGGCTTGATGTACAGGTCTTTGTGGTGCTCTTTCTGGGGTAACTATAGTAACTCCGACAGCTGGACGGTAGAAATTCCTCCAGACTGTGCGATTCTGCTCCACTGAAGTTATTTGGCCAAGACAGCCTGGAGGACATCCCATCCAGAGGCAGGCTACCACCAGGCAAAGTGTCGTCTTGGTCAGTGCTGTTGGATTTACCCCAGTGGCAGGGGTAGCACACGTGGCTTTGCTCTTGTGGGTCGGCTGCTTCTTGTTCACTTGCTCCACTTCTGATGGAAAAAAACGTATCAATATTTAGTTTAGAAGAGCTGTAGATCTCATCATGGGACACGGGACACATTTACAGTCGGGAGAAAAAAATTGGCTCAGAAGAAACTTAAGGAGGAAATAATTCTGTTTCTCTTTTTTGATGTTGTAATTAGGTGTAATGGTCGTCAAAGGTGTGCTATGAACGTTCTTACATGTTGTGGAGACCAGATGAATAATAGGAGAGGGTTGGACTCGGAGACCGGGTCTCTTGCTGCCGTGGCTTCGACAGGATGGGCACCGACGGCATCTGCTTCAGACTTCGCGGAGGGATCGGTGGGGCATTCAGAAGACGACACTCTTCCTTCACCTAGGAAGGAAATTACCTGACTGTGAGATAGCAAGACCTAACATGTTAAATTTTTTTCTGCAAGAGTAAGGAGCTGGGATGCATTTAGGAATAATACTCACAGCTTCAGACTTGGGTGGGACCGGTGGTGGAGTAAGAGAGACATCCGAACTGGGTGTCGCTCCAAGAGGACAAGTGACCGGGAATGACATGGCTGCTGTTGTCCCACAGCCGTTGCTGATGCTTTGGATTCCCTCGCTTAAGGAGGATTTGGGGATCTGACCTCTCAGGTGATCCAACCACAGCTCCTCATATGGAACATCTGACTTGTTGAAGGACAGTTGTTGGCTTGTGCTTTCCAGCAACTCAGGGAAGAAATGCTCATTTTCTACTGAGTCTGTAGGAATGCAATCGGAGGGCAGAAGAGCCCAATCCCCACATAGTGTCATACAGCCCTGCAGGTTGACCTCACTGTTTCCGTGCAGGTTGCTGCCGTACACACACACAGAGAGTCGGTGGAAGGACTGGGTGAGTTCATCCCGGGCGTAAGTTAAAGAGCTGGGAATCTGCATTTGGCTGGGACACCCATTGGAGCTGCCGCTGCTTCCACTGCAACTTCCGTTCCCGCTGCCTTTCTTAGGGCTCTTACATTCATCATTCCAGTCTGTCCGCACATCTCGGACGGCGCGAGAGTAGTCGTCTATGTCGAACTGTTCCTGGCTGTAGGAAAACCAGCGATGCACCATTGTGTCTAGCCACAACTCTCCTTGCAGGAGCTCCTCTGGAATAATAAATCTAGGCATGGCCATGTGAAAGGGAAAGTGGATGGGGATTATTTTGTTACTTCGCAGAATGCAGCACACAACAACAGTTTTTGTCTGGATGTTGACCAATTTGTAGCGATGACCCTCGCGGATGAGGTGGAGGTCATACTGGTTGCGGGGTGGACTGCTGGGTACCGTGACATTGACTGGGAGACGCGTTTTCTCCACAATGTTCCTGATGGTGTGCTCGCCGTCCTGCATCTGAAGCTCCAGGGGACTACAAGTGCTGAACCTGCCTTTGCACTGGAAAGGCAGGCTAATGCTCTCGTTTGTGCGATGGTTCATACAGATCAAGCAAGGCATCTTGCCTCGGCCGATCTTGCTGATGGAGTTCAGCTTTCCAATCTTCTTAAAGATGGTGTTGAATCTGGATTTTTCTTTAGACGTCTTGGCGTAGAGGATCTCAGCTTGCCCCATTAATGTCAGTTCATCACCAGTGCTTAGTGTAATGTTGTAAACTTCAGTGTCTTCGTTGCATTCCCCGGAAGCCATCTGTGCAAAGATGACATGGAAAAAGTATAAGCCCTGAGGCTGGTACATTGACATATGTAACAGGAACAATTCTCAAACAGTAATCATAATGAAACCCTTTAACAGATAAAATGTACCTTAACATTGAAAGTGATTTCCTCCATGACGTATACTCTTTCAGGGAATGCTTTGGCCACCTCCTCCACGCTGTTGAAGTACTGCACAGGCTCCTTGACATCTCTGTCCTGCTCCAGTAGTTTAAACTGGCCTTAAGAGGGAAAACGCATATCATTGCAACTGACAGTGTCCAGCAGGCATTGAAGCGTCACTAACTGGACATCCTCCACTGCATTGTCAGAATTTGAGAGTTTTTCCGGGTTTGCTGTGCATTAACATCTTGAAATGATTCCTCATTACAGAAAGGTTCATATAGTTTTTTTTCAGATGCCCTGAAATGAATGTGCTCTGAGTTTAACAGGTTTTTTCAAGTTTTCAAAGGGACATTTTTACCTACTTGGAAAATAAACAGATAAACATCATCAAAAGACAATAACAGGCAAACCTAAGAAGCATCTATATAGATGTGTCTCACCTTCATAGTGTACTGGGATCTCTATTTTTGGCCCAATGACGTAGTGTCCCTCCTCGAGACTGTGAGCAGTGATAGTTGTCCACTGACGGCAGGAATGAACCAAGAGGTAGTCATTGTCTCTGAGCCCTTCTGTCAGCTGACCTGCAGGAATGGAAACATCTAAAAATCATTTACAAACCAGAATACTGATTGATTCTCGATTATATCTCACAAAAGGTATGGTAAATAGGTGCTGAACCAATGAAGCACATTAGCAGAAAGAAAAATAGAGATACGCACACTGTACTGTAGCTCACCTAAATGTAGTATTAAAGAGAAAACCACCAGTGACTTCAAACTGACAGAAGAACATCCCTGGTGGGTGTCTCATTAAAACTGCATTGAAGGGAACTATGGTGTGCGGACAGCCATTGCTGCAAATTATATCTTACAAAACAATAGACTGTAATAGTGCAAGGAAAAACCCAGAAAAAAAATTAAAATGCCCCCTTTAAACTTTACCAAAGTTTGATGTCATGAAATATTAATGACTGTCAGCTTAACATTTGACGTGTCCCGTGACAACAACGGTTGTATCAAGATTGGATTGGGTAGTGGAAATGACAGAACTCAAATGAACTATGATGACTATGGCGATTAGCCCAAAACAATTACACATAATCTAAAAAGGACATTACAAAACATAGCGATTGCTTCCTTTTACATGTCATTTAAAGCAGCACTCAAGCCAAGGCATTTGATTACACAGCACTACATTCCAGACGCTGACTAATGCCCTAATCCATACCTCTCTGACACACCAGCACTTCAATTTAAAAGCACATCACCACGATCACATCATGTAGGAGGCTTCGCAGCGTGCCACAGAGGACAGGACCACACAATTCCTCCTGATATCACACAGCTGCATTACTATACTCAACCAAGCCCTGGGCTCTTGGTACAGTTCATAATCACGTTACACACATCTGTCTTTGTTCCCACAATATGACGTCTCAACTTTGATTGAGGGACACGGTTGACTATATCTGGTGATCTGATAGGTGCTGCAACTCAACCTGCTACAGCTCAGCCCAGAGTTTCATCGAAAATGTTATACTATGCACATGCACTTTAATAACACTGTGCAATTCAACAGTGATCTGGTGCCTTCAATTGCAGTCCTCCACATTTAGTACCTTAAGAGCTTTTCTACTAACGTGTCAGATGCAATTACAAGGCTATAGAAGAGTGACAATAGAGAGGTACATGACAGCTAAAAAAAAAAAAATAACACTGACATCAAATCTATTTCACGTAAATTGGTCCATGTGGTTGGACACTAGTGAAGACAAGCTGGGGAAACCTATAAAAAACAAGTTTGCCCATGCTGCTAACTAGCAACTAGCTTCCGCCAGGCTGAAGCAGTAGAAACTTTGCAGTGTCAGAAAGTTACCAACCGTTATCCAGCTTGACAATCTGAGGCAGCCTGTATGCACTGACAAGTTGATCCAGTGGCAACGACGTCGTGCTCCACGTAACCTCTTTTAAATTGTTGTACAACATTGTTCCAAGGTCCATTTTTGCTAGCTTGCATTAGCCCGCTTGGTAGCTAACCTAGCTGAGTGTGTAAACACGGTCACGGGAATGCTACACTGAGCTAACCAGCAACGCAACGCGCCGACTCTCCAGCTACAGTTTCTTCGTGTGGCATGTTTCTTATCGACCGTCGCAGGTCGCGTCTGCCTACGTATCGTTGAGCTGTGTTGTCTGATAATGTAGCACAGCCATGTTTGTTTAGCTAGCGACGGTTGCACCGAGGCAAGGTAGCCACACGAACAACGGAAACGCGTAATTTTTTCTTTCAAAATAAAAGTTTCTGACTTTGTGCAACAAGAGATAAGCTAACAACGCGTAAAAAAAAACTAAAAAAAACATATACTTCCCGGTGTGTGTGTATATTGTTTTTGTTAACTGGAGATGTCTGCTGTCTTGTTAAGTTGAGCACCGATGCTGAAAACTGTCAAAATAGACAAGAAAGCAGACACCTCCTCCAAAATAAAACTCCACCTGCTCTGAGCAGTTTGAAGGGATCTAAATCATCTCAACAAAACTTCATCCTTATCTCTGTGTACCTCAGTCTTTATGACACTTTATATATCTTTGCTCTGTAGTCGCTCTCAACAGCAGTGATTTAAGAAGACTGATCATTCATTTCCCTGTGAGGACATGATTCATGTAAAGAACTCCATTTATGCAGTAGAAACTTATGAAAAAGAGGTATACACACACACACACTGAATTGCTACACAGATTTCACAGGATCAAATTTGGAGGAGGGGTGGATGTGAATATGGCAACAGCGACACAGTCGTCATTGCACTTCCTAAACTCGCCGGTACAAGTCAGGGGATCTTCCTCAATCTGGTCTGTAGTTCAGTGGACGCCGCACCAGCGACCATGTCTTTTGTTGACACTCTGCGCCAGTGGGATGAGGCTGTCACCTGTGTGGACAGAGAGGATATATCAGGAGCATTCAGGATTTTCCTGTCAATCCAAGACCCTAACTCCAAAATTTGTTTCGACATTGGCTGTCTCCATCTTCTGAGCCAAGACTTGGATGCTGCTGAAAAGGTATGTCTGACCCTCACTGGTACACTGCAGGCTACAACATGACATTTCTTTCTTTTTATTCTACTCTATGTAGCTGAAAAGAACAGGAATTTATTTTACTGTCTGAAAAGTGCAAGTCACTGAGAAAGCAGAAGTGGAATTTACAGTTTCTCTGTTCTGCAGGAGGAAGTCACAATGTTTCATCTTTTTTTTTCAGGCGTTCGATTGCAGCATTCGCAGGGACGAGCATTTGGCTGTTGCCTTCTTTCAAAGAGGAATTACCTTTTACAGAAAGCAGAGGCAGGAGACACCACTCATTTCCACATTCAAATTTCATATTTGAAAGAGATTAATAATATTTTTTTTAATTGACACAATATGATTGTGTATAATAAAATGTTATTTTACTATTACTTTTCTACTATTTTGTGATTCATCGCATGCAAATGTAATGAACTTCTTGCTGGTATCTTCCTGCTCAAAGGTACGAGGAGAGTTTGGGTGATTTCCTGCAGGCTTTCAGAGCACTAAGAGGAAACCAGCTGATAGATTACAAAGCACTTGGTCTCAGATACAAATTATATGCTTGTGACGTAAGTATTCGAAAGCCGCCAACCGTTTAACATGTTCTTGTGAAGTCTCTTTATAATGTAACTTACAAATGATTGCTGCTAGAGACAATTCTTCCTCTATTCTCAGCTGTCAAACGGTTCAGAGATCGAGTAGAGTACATTAATCCTTAACTCCCTTTTTTAATCTGCCATAATGAATCACAATTAAACTGTTTGGGTGTTTTTATTTTTCTCTGCTATTGTAAGTCAAAAATAGTGACAAGCTCCTTGCTCAATGTCAATGTTTCCTGTCACAGGTTCTCAACAATGTTGCCCTGGCTGAAGCTCAGCTGGGCAACTGGGAAAAGGCCCAGGAAAACCTTGTGAAGGCTCTGGACTTCAAGACAGAGGCCAAGCTCAATAACATTGACAGAGCTCTGCAGTCAACACTGGTCAGTCACGGTGTAGTCACTGTAATTAAGATGCCGTCTTCGCTATATTCAGCAGCTGAATGAGAATTTGACTTTGTGATGCAATTTTACCAACAGAAACAGAAAGTTTTCAAACTGGTCGAGTTCCCATTAAAATGTCTGTTCAAACCAAATAAGCACTATGTTGCTGAGCTGGAGAAGAAGGACTATCTGGGCAAAGCGAAGGTAAATACTTGACCGACATGCATGACACAGATGTTGTTATATGAACGCCATTAAACTGTCAGCCAATCCTGTAAAAAGTCAGTCAGTCAGTCACTAATCTCATCTTTACACAATACTTGGTCTTTTTAATTAAATAATACATTTGAGATATTTATTGCGAAAAATTCTAATAATATTTCAGAATGATATGTCATTTTTTTGTTTTGTTTTTTACTTTATCATCAGGTGGTTGCCTCTGTTGTTCCTCAGGATGATTTCTCTGGGTTTGCTCCCTTACAGCTTCAGGTGACAAGGGTCTAGTAAAAAACAATATCATCTGATGATAAATCTGCTTTGCCCAGCAGTATGTTATGTCAAATATATCAGAAAATATATTACATGGAATTAGTAAATCATCATGTTGGCAACAAATACATTTCAAACTGCAAACCAGCAATATTGATTGAATGTTTTGTCTTTGTGTTTAAATCTGACAGGTTGAAGATCGTCCAACTTGTCCAAAGGAACCCGAGTTTCTCAGGTAAAACAGTCCCATCTCCCTGTAATCACCATACAGACTATATGCTCACTAAATATGTATCATAATTTCAGTAGTTAGTAGCTTTGTTGTAAGCAGGTACAATTGACTGCAAATGACCTTGACACGTGGCAAGATTTTATGATAGATGATATAGCAGTGTAAAGAATTTAAATTCCTTTTAGCACTGGATGTGCCAAATAGAATAAAATCAGCTAAAAATGGGGAGAAAAACATTTCAAAATCAAGGTCAAGAAAATCTATGAATCATATGCTTCCCCAAGAGGAAAGTGCTGAATCACTGTGTAAATGTTATGATGTTTGGTGGTGCATGTGGCATCTCCTATCTTCACAGGGCTTTGGAAGGGGAACCCCACACTGTCCTGTTTGAGTTTGTTCCTGAGACCAGCGATGAGTTGGCTGTAGTGCCGGGCAACATTGTGTTTGTACTGCAGAAGGGTGCTGACAACTGGGCATCTGTTGTCTTCAATGAAAGAGTAAGATCATCACACACATAATCTGTACATCTGCAGCCTCCCTGCTATCCTGAACTTTCATTTGGCATTGACGTTTTTTCTTCTTCTGAACTATGCATTGGACCCATTATTCATAAAGCAATTTCAACACGCCTCAATCTCAATGTCAATTCTAGAGGGGACTTGTTCCGTACAACTACCTGGAACGTTTGGAGATCTCATTAGCTTCTAAACAGAATGAGGTAAGGAATTAACTTGTGTGTAGTTGACTGCTGAAATGACGTTAAAACTTACATTACAGGAGTATGAATGGATCATCTTTTGATCTTAAGATATCTTATTATTAGTTTTATAACCAGTGTAATCTTCCAAAATTTAGCTCAGGGACTTAATGTTTGTTAAATAATCTGTCTGTGGTATTTTTTTCTTAATATCTAAACATAATCTGCTGATTTCTAAAATGGCATCTGATGAAATGTGATATTTGATACTTCCTGCATAAACATAGCATCTTTATCTATTCATTTGTATTTTGAATGGCACTGTTTGGATGGGAATAACCATGGCCAGGGAATACGTAGACCTCCAAATCGTGAACCACCAACCAGACCTGAAAGGAAACCAGGTAAACAAATATGATACGATTGGATTTGACCAACCATATACCTGTTATGTTCTAATTTGTTTGTATAAGTCATTATCATAGTCACATAAGTGACACAGGGCTTTTTTCTGTATTTAAGGTCTTACTCCTAGTGAAAACAGCAGTGGAGACCTCAAACCTAAGGTACGCTGAGTCAAATGCATGTGTTGTCCGGTCCTATCCATGAGCCCAAAAAAAATGTTTAAGAGTTGCAGCGATGGAAGATGGATTTTCCTTTTTATTACTGTGACAATATGATAATTTGTCCATTGATCTCTTCCAGGATGATCAGTCTACTGACAATTCATATATTGTCAAAGTCTGTTTTACATTCAACTTTAGCATCTCAGTGCCACATGGGTCAACCTCTGCCATACTGATTGAGAGAATCAGTAAGAAACTGAATCTCCCTTCTACTGCAGTCACCTTGAGGTACATTGCACATAAAAACATCTTCTAGTTTAACAGATATATTGTTTTAGAGTTGAGTACAAGATTCAATCCTTTTGTTTGATTTAGTTTAACCCCAGAGGCCGACGAACAAAGTGTAATCGATGCCAACACAGACATGGAAAGTGTGTGGAGTCATGCCAACGGCAGGCGCATCACCTTGTGGTGTAACACCAAGGAGGTAAGAAGTGGTAGTTTACTGCAGTGCAGTGTCCTCACAAAACAGTTATTGTGGTTGATAAGGAAGCTTTCTACTTACTACTATTAAGATGAAATTTATTGACTGATAAATAAGCTCTACCTGAGAATTTCCTTTTTGTCAGGGTGGAGAAACAGCACTTATACTGATTGAACTCTGTATTCTGCACTGACATCTGAGCAGCATTATAAACACGTTTGATCCCATGTCAGGGTCCTGCATTGCAGTACAACTTTGGTTTCATCACTCTTTTGTAATTGTGAAATCACAAAAAGATCAAAATTTAAATAATTCTGCGCTGAACCCACAAAGGGCAGAAAAACAGGGTTTTGAGCACTCTGACCATACTGGAAAAACCACGAAGCGAGTGCAAACCATCCCTTGTTCCAAACTTGCTTGAGTTATGAAAGTGAGCAGAAATGACTGTGTGTGTATTGCGTTTTCAGCAAACTGATGTAAAGCCACAAAACGACATTCACTTGGTGGCACTCCATTCGTACGAGTCATCAAATCCAGAGGACCTCACTTTTCATGAAGGAGATACAATCACAGTGCTCTCTAGAGGTGAGACTCAACTCTTTTTTTATATCCCAGATATTGAGAAATCCTGCGATTTGACAGATGATTCTTAATTAAAATCTTCTTCTTTTTCTTTAGTTAACCAGGATTGGTTGGAAGGACAATGTAATGGGAACACCGGTATATTCCCTGCATCCTTTGTGGGAGAAGTTCCCGTAAATGGCCAGTGACTGAGATAAAGATAAACAAAAGTGACGAGGGACGATTATACAGTTCGGTGGCCACAGCTGAAAACTGGTCCGGTACCACAAATATCTGACAAACAACAACATTTTCAACTAATCAGGGCCTAAATTTTTAGCTTTTCTTTAAAATATTCCCTCTTTCGCAATGGTCATGAAATCGTTATCAAGTAACGGTAATAGGTTGTAACGAATCCGATTTAGTAATGTGACGATAACAACAGGGGATCTCTAGTATTGTTTTATTAATTACTTACAGCTTCTCGTAATTACAAGTGATAAACTGCACACGTGCAGCTGTAGGGAGTGATGATTCAATTATCTGTTGAAGACATTGGGGATTAGTGGTCAATTATCATGAATACGTTCCCTCCTCTTCATAGGCAATAGCTATGCCTCTCCTTCCCTCTACTGCCTTCATCACAGAGGTCTCTCCCAACTTCTGCTCTAAGCCACGCCAGCTTCGTTCTGCCAGTAAGGACGCTGAAAAGAGAGAAAGCAAACATGTGTAATTGTAATGCAAGACATTTCAAAATGTCTACCTCTGTGTATTTATGCATAATGCCTCCAGCTGCAAGGTGTAACCGTTATTGTGTCTGTGAACATTTCTGCAATAAACGTGCAGTGTATGAAATATGTGAACTCTCTGACTGTCTCATACCAGCTGAGACTGTGTTGGCCACAGTCATGCTCTGGTTCCTGAGGACTACAGAGGAACCGTGTGAGGACTCCGCAGGCTCACTGCTCAACACGCAGCGGCTTCGCAGAGCTCCGGTGATCAGAGACATGTCAGTTGCATCACCCTCCTCCTGCTGATCGGTCAAAGGCACATGACTCCGTCCACCTAGAGAGAAAAAAGAAAAAAATAATGAAATGGTTGGACTTACCATTCATTATGCTACTGATAAAATAAAAAACTCCAATATGTTCGGCTAATGGAATTTTTTTGTAGAACTGTATCCATATTAGGAACTGTGAAAACAAAGCATCCAGCATGATTAACATTTTTTGACTCTCCCCTAATGTCTTGAAATATGATAGTTAGTACAACTGATAACTGATACAACAGTATAAATAACGTAGTACACTTTGAAACTCATATATTAACTCAATAATAATCACAGTAGCAATCAGTGCAATCTAGATTAATTTTGAAATGTACGGCAAATAAACTATTATTAATATTCCAGTCACCGTAAACAAAAGCTGCATTTTAATCATTTCGGCCCCCTGTATATGAACAAGACTCTGAAAAGTTGCATTTGAATCGGGGTGAGAACAAGACATGTCACAGCTCTACCAAAAAAAAAACAACAAATTCATACTCTACTTCAGCAAACAAAAACCAACCATACATAACCTTGTCCCTCTTTACCCTCCCCTCCTAATAAATATTTCCCATACAGTCCCTTAAAATAAAGTTAAAGAGATGATTCAGGGTTTTCTGATCTGGATAAATCCCAAACACACCTGGTAGGAGATGTCGAAAGTCTGTGACATATTCCTCGGACCACTCCCTGTTCTTGTTACAGGCCACCTCCATCTCAAACGGCGTCACTACAGGTTTATAGAACTCACTTGAATCCAACAGCGAGTTCTCGGGGCATGAGATCAACACAAAAATGTCAATTTCCAGAAAGTTTGCAAGTTTGGGCACGTTCAGTTTCCCCATGGCGAACATGTAGCTCTTCTTGCCAGCCGTGCGGACGGTCTCCTTCAGCTGCTGGATGATGGCGAGGTAGTCGGCCACCCCCAGTGTGCCAACCAGGATGCCAACCACACTGGCATCCTTGGCCCTTTCTATGGCGTAATACCGCTTCATCAGTGCGCGGTTGATGCTGACCGACTCAGTCCTCCCCGTCATCGTCACGGGGTCAAAAGAACAAAACGAGCAACGATTCCATGTCATCATGAAGTTTCGCAGGGTTGCGCCTTCCTGGCCAATGTAGAACATACTGTAATCCGTTATGCTCGAACCTCTCTTCAAGGAGAACTGCCTCCCAAACTGACAAATGACCTGGCTGCTGTCTTGTTCCGACAGACAAGTGTCATTTGGTCTTCTTTTAATCTGGCCGTGACAGTAACACTGCTCCCCTTCGACAACAAGGTCTGAGGCGAGAAGGTTTGGATACTCTGGAGACAGAAGTGTGAGGAGATCGCCTGAAAAAAAGGAAATATATGTTGATTTAAGTTCCTGAGAGGGAAATTAAGAAGTGGGCTGAAGCTGCTGGTAAGAGGAAGGATCTTTGTGGGGTTTTCTTACTGATTGCATGAACATAGTTCACATCATAGAGGATTATGATTTGACTCTGTGTGTTGGGATAGAGTTCCCTGAAAGCGGAGGCGCACTGCTCCACATCCACCGGTCTTCTCTCAAACACGTACATGAGAGGCAGCCGTTTGGAGGGGCTGAGGCAGGCTCTGCCGTAGTGCACGATGCAGTCAGCTCCCACGTGCTCTGCAGCCACCTCATCCACACAGCAGCTGCTCGAGACAGTTCAAGGAAGTTGAGCGACACCTTTATCAAACAAACAGCCAAAACCACATGCACCTTTCCACTAGTAACCCAACGGTGATAATGTGGCATGATTTCGTCATGAAGCCGAGCGTGGCGTGTTAATACCTGCCATAGGATGTATCTCCTAAAATGAACGGCTTGGCATTGCAGCGTCTCTCGATCTCCGCCGCCACTGCGACTGAATCCACCAGCAGCTCATCAGGAAACTGCAGAGCAACCTGTGGACATGCAGGCAAATTGACAAAACTGAGTCAAGTTTAAACTTTCCAAATCGCGGTTTTCATTTCACAGCTCAAATACCAATGTCACGTCACGTCCTCTTTGTGTGATTTCATTGTTTGATCGTTATTTTTGGAATGTCTTTGTCATTTGGAAACAACGGACTGAAATATTGACATAGGTAAATACAAAATGTGAAAGAGATGTCCTCACCTTTTGACACTGGTGCTCGTTGATAAAGTCGCAGGTCTTCTCAATCTGATACAACTCTTCCAGTTTCTCTGGAGGAGCATTCGTCTTTGTCACTGTGACGTCTACCGCCCGCTGAATCACCGTTTCCGAGCTGCTGCTGAACGCATCAGCCATTATTGCATCGGGATACACTTAACTGAGTCTGTAAAAAAAAATTAAAAATACAACAGAGCAATCAAGCAAATGGAAGTAGAGCTGAAAGTTCTCCTGCGCGACGAGCTGTCTGACTTATTCTTGTAAGATGTGTGTTAGACATCCCAGTTAAAGCCTCAACAGACACTGTATGAAAATCTAATTAACATTTGTGAAACCTTTGTTTGATTCAAGACATCAACTGTGTTTCCACTACTCCAACAGACCAGGTCTATCTCAACACCCCCACCAAATACATTCACCCTCATCAGACCTGGACAGGACTGACCGGGGGACAGTTTAGAACTGTGTCAGATTTGTGAAACCTTCTGGACCTCGTCTTTTTTTCACACGGTATCTTGTGTGTCTGGGAAGATCTAGTCCGGACATGACGAGTATAGAGATGTTTGATCTAGACATGGTCTCAGGAGGTCTAGACAGGATCAAAGGAGGGGAAACAACTTCTTCTTCTTCTTTTTTTAAATGTTAATGTAACAATTGTTTCACAAATCTGAAACTTGTTTTTGTTTGCTGTTAATCTAGTCCAGAGTTGACAAGTTGTCTAAACTGGTCTGACGATGTGGTCTTGAAGGAGAAAGCGTTCAGTTTTGATCTTATCTCCTTCAGTTGTCAGTTGGATGTTGTACCATTTCTATCAAGGTAAAGACACTTACCTCCTCGGCTCGGTCTGCTAGCTTAGCTGCTAGTCGCCTTGACTCCACGACTCTCCGTACAACATACGTGTCAACACAAACTAGTATCCAAACTCATGATGTTTTGTACCTGCGTCAGCACACACACACATATGTTATCACAGTTTACTGTGTGTAGGTATTTGTCGGCCGCTAAACACCGTTGTTGACAACTACACACGTGTTAGCGCTAGTTCCCACAGCGGAGAACAAACACTTCCGGGTCACATATGGTTTTTCAAAATAAAAGCCAGGGCAGCTTTTACGCCTCTTTACTTATCCCTGACGGCAACAACCACTCACCTACAACAGTTATCACAACTAACACATTTCCAGGTCACTGTATTAAACACACATACAGCAAATCACGTTGTCTGTTACTTCGGGTTTATTTTTGACTACTTTGAATCCCACATGAGATTCAGTAAATCAAATCTAAACTTCTACAACATGACAAGTTTCGTCAAAATCATCACCAGGAACAGACACTTCATTTGTTAGCAGTGTATATTTATTGACAGTGAATTTCATTCAATTACATCAGTTAAAACATTTCTGAAACCACAAGCTAGAAACATACATACAGGTAAAATATCTAAAAAGTAACATAGTGGTTACATAAATCCCTTCGGAGTTCCTAGTGCCTAGTTACATCTTATTACATACATAGATAAAATAAAATATTTACACACGATTAAATAACTTTACGTCACATATTTGACAATCAGCATTATCTGATTCCTGCAGGTAGATTGAAGCTTCTTAATCACTGTCCGCTGTACGAAAACATTCATGAAGGAACATTAATTAACAATGTTACGAGGGCCAAAAATAACTCTGTTTTAGCTCATTTATTGTGTCCGTTTGTGTGAGAGATTTTTTTTAAAACGTTGAAATAGTCTTCCTTCCTTTACGACTACTTCTCAGATAATCATTTTATCAAAGAATTATGTCAAAGAATAAGAATGCAGCACAAACAAAAATTCTGATCAATGAAATGAGGTCCAAAGTGAAAGAGACTTGTTCTCCGATCCAGATGAGACACTGAAAGTTCAAGTACTACCAGAGGTCATGTGAAAGTCATAAGCACAGCCCTTGTCCTTGGTACAGCAGGTGGGCTCGAGGACCGTGTGCTCTTCTCTGATGGCCCTGGTCAAAACATCAGCTGACATGAATACTGGGGTTGTCAGAGGGGCATTCTGTTTACTGGTACCAGTTCACATCCAAATGCGATAGAACCCCAGGACCACAGTGAGACAAGTGAACACTGAACCTAAAAGAGAAGCATAAGTCAATCATTCTGTTAAATATATATTTAACATTCAACAATGCACAAGTGCCATGTCCTACCTGCAAGGTATTTTATAGTATCCAGTTTATGAGACTCTAACATGGTTTTCAAACCAGCCACTTCAGTGTCAATTTTCATGTTTGTCTGAGTCAAATGACGATCTTGCTCTGAAGTCTGTAAAAAAGAGCAGTTAGACACAGGCATCAAAGATATGCCCCACAAAAGATTAACTAGACGTCAATAACACACAAGAGCCAGCTTCTTTCAATGGCTGCACAATGCACATACTGTACATTACCATCAACTTAAAAGGAGTTGTCATAAGATAGAAAACATGTAGGTGCATTAACAGACCATTTCCATGATTTCAGTTCGTGTTTCCAGCAGCTTCCTTTCATGCTGTGCTTTCTGAAAATCATAAATATTGGTTTGCTTAGAAGAAGAGCACAGGGAGCGGGATGTAGGACACGACCATGACATGATCCATTACTGAATTTCCTCAAACACTCACCAGTTCCTTTACGCGGCTTTTCTCCAAATTCATGTCCAAAATAGTGTCTGAGCGCACTTTATTCATGACATCCTGCAAGGTGAAGACACACAAAGGAAACGCTTAACAAAATAGCTGGTAAATAATAACATCTTGAGGTGCTTCTAAAGAAATGCTTGTACCACAAAACACATGCTGAGCATATCAGGCGAACCACTTACAGCCAGTTGGACCTTGAGTAGTAGTAACTGGATCTTGAGTTTCTGGGAGGAATTTTGAAATGTTGAAAATGTGACAAACAAAAAGCAGCAAAATGATAACAGTCTTCTGCATCTGTATCATCTTATGTGACAATTTGTATTCCTCTAAATTTGTGCAGTTTTATTTTTTGGTCTAAAGACATGTTAAACAATGTTTTGCAAAGCCTTCAATTAAACATTAGCTTATATATGTTCCTGCTTTAACTTGCAAGCAGATGATGCAAGTACACGTACCTTTGTCCACATGGATGTGAATTCAGTGACCAAAGAAGCCATCAGCACAGCAACACCAAAAAACGAGCTCCCTGCTTGGGAGAACACATACCTCACTCTCAGCCAGTAAAGCGGAGAACTCGCTCTTCTCCAGGATTATCATGTCCTTCTTTACAGCTGCTATCTGAGACATCACACGCTGCAGCATTATCTCCTGCCAAACCAGTTCAGAAGAACCACTAAGTACAGCAAAGCAAAGCATTCATCTCCCACTGAGTCACTGGGCGCAAAACAGAAAGCAAAACGTTATTTCGTTATTGACATACATTGCACATTCATATTCAACAATATTACCTAAAATCAGAGCCACGTTCTGGTTGCACAATTCATATTTCATTTCTATCCAGTGACAGTGAAACAGCCACATCAGTGACCTTTATGAGAGTCGAGTCACAGCTTTTGAGTGAGGAAGAAAAACCAAAATGTACAATATACAAACCTGCTGCGTTTTGGTAACCATGTCATTATAGATGACATCCATGTTGGAGTTTGTCATCCTCACCAATACTTTCACCATCACCTCAGCTTGCTGAGTTGTGAAACCTGTTGAACAAAAAAATAATATTGATAAGAAAAAGGAGGTTGTCGATGCAGAGCATAAAAGTTAAATGAAGCGAAGAGAAGAGGGCAAACCATTTTCTTCAAAGAGTCGAACCACCGCATGCGTGTCGAAAAACAGCTTGCGGCCCTCCGAGTTTGGTATGTCTGGTTTCAGGTCGTACTGGAAGGCTCTGGTGGAGGTACTCAGCTCTGAAACACACAGAGACAATGGTGTTAAGATGGAAGAGTTGAGACAAAACTTTCAGCATTTGTACTTTTTCACTTTCTTGCTTTCTTTGTAAAATTTTGCATTACACTCAAATTTAGGTGTTAAGTATGTGTATTCTTTTCTCTTTTTTTACACATTGTCAGTGCTGGACAAACTGGACATAGTTTTTCAATATGTAGATATTGTCGCTTACATATTAACTCAAACTAGGATTTTTTTGGGGGGGGGTGGGGGGGGGGGGGTGATGTTTTTTTATAACAGAAAGCCCATAAGTTTTGTTTGGTATTTTCATATCAGAACATAAGAATTGTCGGCTGTGTGTAAGCCCTCAGCTGCTGTGGTTTCTTCAATATATCCCGTCACTGGTTCTGCTCCTGCAACAATCCAGAACCTTGATGTGATCAACACAATTTCCCGTTGTGTCAAAATAATGTAAAGGTGAAACACGATGTGTGGAACTCATCACATTATATTGTCATAATATAGAAAACATGTAGGTGCACTAACAAAAACGATCAGGAGCAGTTGAACTAAATTCACGAGTTTATAGGTATTTAACTTTATATATATAACAGTTCCCTAACAGTAATATTGAAACACACGTCCCTCTCTTTTCCTCCAAACGTGTCACCTTAACAGTGGTAAAGGTGCATATTGTGTAAATACAGCACTGTGTATGTGGGCAAAGGTTTCTATTGGAAACATGCAGCATCAGGGTCTGGCTTCACAACTCTACAAAACTGACTTGGACAAAAGAGCTGTAACTGTAGATATTATATATTATTTTATTAACCTCTCTGACCCGAGGAGGACTTTTAATTTGACAATGATTCGACATTCAGACCTGGGTTATATGTCGTTTGTCGTGGTTCTTTATTTATTCTTTATTATCGATCACACCTCGGTTACCTCTCACAGACACTTGCGTCCCGGCAGACAGATGTAACATCTTCCGCCCCGCAGCTCGTTTCTCTCCGCGCGGCTCCTCGCAGACGAAACGCGGGGAACTCGGTGATGTGTTCACGGCCGCCAGAGTCGACGCGGTCGCGAGAGAACTGCCCACTCTGTCCCGGTTAAAAGCAGACGGATCACAGCACTTCTTCTCCGGGTGGTTAAAAACAAAAAGCTTGAGTCGCGGATGACACTGTTTCAGCACCATGGTCACGACCTGCGGCCGCCGGCAGCGAGCTGAAGACAACACTTCCGTCTGAGGAGGAGTTCCACACAGCCGCTGTCAAACTTTCTTGTTCCACCTTGAAGTGACCAGTCAGAGGATCACAAATCCCTAACATCCGGCCAGGCCTTTCACAATAAAACTTATGTTTTAACTCCAGCCAAATAAGAACAGAATCTTTACATAAGCCTTTCCAAATTGAAAGCAAAAATTGACATTCAATCCTTGTAACATAAATAAGGATGAGGAAAAAAACTTTAGTCTTATAATCTAAAAGATATCACTGAGGTTTAAAGAATTTTACAGTCACAGTTACATTAAAGCTCCCCTGTGAAGGACCTTGGAAGATCTTTTAGCTTAAGTGTCATATATTCATAATTTTTTCAATAATCACCTGAATTTTCATGACCTCAGAATGAGCCCATTACATCTACATTGTGAACTGATCCTCTTCTCAGAGTCCACTATGTTTCCACAGTAGCCCAGAACAGATAAACCAAATACCGGCTCTAGAGAGGGTCTTTCATGTTTTTATGTCACCTCACCCACATAGACATAAATGGAAAGCAACACAGTGTCTTATCAAAGATAATACTTTTATAAAGCACAACTACATGATGTCGGGTCTCTACAGCACAGAATATATACACAATAACACCAAATCGAAAACGTTTGTCATTGGAAGAGAAAACTCTTATGCTTATTGCAGTATATCAACTACAAAAGCATGAGCACCTATATCTTCCTGATGGCAACAAGGAATAAAATGTGACAAGTGACATTTCAGAAATTGTTCCTTTCAGGTATCACAGGGAAATCTTATCGTATGGGAACAAAGGGAAAATTCTAAGCTCCATTGTTTTACAGTTGATTGGGTAAAATCAACCAGTGTCCTTTTATCTCATGATTATTTTACTTCAGTAAATTACTTCCAACTGGCAGCCATGTTTTTTATTGTCACCGTGTTCAACAAAGAGAGTTTAAAATATAAACCAGCATTGGATTCACTGCAATAAATGAACTGGTTTGCATCCAGACTTATGTCAGTGTATTTTTAGATAAATATCTTTCACTCCAGTAGATAATTTAGTTGCTATTACAAAATGCAATGCTTGCCAGATATGTGCAGTGTTGTTGTGCATCTTACTTGGGTTTTACAGGGGGGGAAAGTTGAGTAAATTAATATTTTGCTCATGAGAAGAGGACAATACAGACAGAAAGAGTGGATGCCAACAAAACAACAGTAAACAGCAGTAAGAACGCAAAGATTTGTTTGCGCTGACAGAGAGGCTGCTGTGCAGGCTGCTCCTCATCGACGGAGAGCAGAGCCAAGGAGGCGCTGTCTGCACTGCTGAGCGGGTCCGCGTACTGCGGCCCGTGGGGCTCCACCATCCAGCGCAGTACGTTGACCTTCATCTCCATGTCGTCAATCATGTGGTCAATTTGGCTGATCTCCTGCTCCATGGTGCTGCGCTCCTGGCTCTCCAGGCCAGCTGCTGGGGTCGGAGTCAGAGCTTGGTTCAGGTCTGGCAGACTGAGCGCCCGAGCTGCTACCTCACTGCCTCCTCCTGCAATGCCAACATCAAACTTGGTGCTTTAGTCTGTACAATGCTGAACAGTTTTTAATGTAGTCTAAAATCGATTCATAAGCAGTTGCAAAAACACCATAGTGCAAAGCAATTGCACTATGGTGTTTTTTTTGTAGCTGTGTCAGGTATGATTTCTTTCCAATGGAAATTATTTTCCACTTTGCAACGTTCTTCTATTCTTTCTTGCGGTTTGCAAACAAATTAATGGCTCTGCACCATCCTGGTGTAAAAGAGGAACTGTTGTGATGCCCCTTAGGTAAAACTGTGTCATTCATACAATGCTTAAGAGCAGGAAATGTAGGAAAGTGGCAGCATCTCCACAATACAAATCCCCACCGCTGGTGTCCGAGCAGCTCTGACCAGAGACACCACTTAATTTAATGGTGATGACAGAAAAGCAATTGACTTGCAGTCAGTCAATAGTTTAGCTGCCGTTTATGGTTTAAATGTGACATGGGAAGAATCATATTCACCTTGAAGTCCTGTTTGCACCAGGGTAGCAGTGTTGGCAAGAGAGAAAATGTCACCCATGCTGAAAACCTTGCACATGTCAACATGGAGGAGCTCTAGGCTGGAGGAGAAGGCCACCCAGAGGAGCTCCATCTCCTTACGCTGCTCCTCAGGCAGGCTCTTGTCCCGCAGGTGAGAGGTCAAGTGATGGCAAATGGACGCAGCCAACTTTTGGGCCTTTTCTCTCGTTTGTCGCAGCTCGTCCCGCAGCTGCAGGCTGTCTGTGCATCCACCAACACATGAGGCCAAGTGCCGGTAACATGCTACAACCTGTGTGAGGAAGAGGAAACAAAAATGTAAGGTCTTGAGGGAAAC
Source organism: Scophthalmus maximus (assembly GCF_022379125.1). NCBI lineage: Eukaryota > Metazoa > Chordata > Actinopteri > Pleuronectiformes > Scophthalmidae > Scophthalmus > Scophthalmus maximus. The sequence continues at coordinate 8,091,532 of NC_061535.1, forward strand.
GGGTGATGAGGCAAGGATCTGTACTATTCTTTTGTAACTCAAAGGGAATGTCTAGTTTGTTATGGACATGCCCTTCCTTGTCCACATCACCTGTTCAACTATACAGTAGATTCCCTAATCACTTCTAAATCAAGTATTGTACATCCATCAGCCTTCTCAGGAGACACCCACCAATGAAGACAAGCTCACTCACATACATGAGTGCATCATGGCAGAAATAAACACTATGAATTGATTTTAAAGTCTAGAAAAAAACATACACATCCACCTCAGTCTTAAGCTGCATGAAACAGTAACTGGAAAATGTGGGAAAGGGAACAGTAACAGTTCCATGTTCCCAGTCATGTGGCAACAGTGTTTTATTACCTTGAGGCATTATATTAACCCTGCGGGATTAGCAGGTCTGGTTTCAATAATAAAATATTATGAATAATCTACTTATCATTGATCTATTTCTAGCTAAGCCAAAACAACCTTGCACGCTCAGAGTAATGGTGGCTCATTTTCAAGACATGGACAGAGGAGACGGGGGAACAAAACAATGATAACTACATTATTTTTATGGTATTTGATCATTTCTGGTTTCCTAAAAGTTGTATTTTTACAAGATTTGAACCTTGGATACCAATCACATAAAAAGATTCACTTTGGATCATTCAACTTGTAATCAAGCAATTAAGTTCATTAAAAATAGAAATACATGATTATTACAAGGTGCAACTCAAATAACTCTTAGTGGGTTTTACAACAAACTGCAGTCTATAGACATTATTTAACTCAGACGCTCGCCTCGAACGAACACAAAGATGCAGTGGACCAAGAAATTCTTTTCACTGAGAGAGCTTTTTTAGCCAGAGGGGAAAAACATGCTTCAATGTCTTGTTTAGCTTGTGGAATACAAATATAGTAATTCAAAAGAAAGTAGTGAAGATTGTGTAAATGCTGATGCTCAACATATTTAACTTTAAATAAATCTTCCCCCACTATTAAGCAATACTGGACTGCCCCTTTATTAGTCAAATATTTGCATTAAAATACAGCAGACGACATCTCAGTAACTATATAACACCATCAACCTCACTGATTGTTTCTGACATTGCATTTTCAGAAATGTATATTTGATGGGAACCTGCAGACAAAATACAGTAATAAATGTAACTGAGGAGAAACAGCATAAAAAAGTTAAAATATCAAGGGTTTTTACCTTTATCAAAGACTGCAGCAGAGCTTCTCCATCAGCCAAAGCCTTGTCTGTGCCAACTGTGCAATCATCTCCCACTTTGTTATTTACAAGTGGCATGAGGATGACTGGTCCGGAGTCTCAGACTCTGCCGCAGCAGGCAAGATGTTGGCCCAGCGGCCCCTCACTTCTCTGGCTGCCCCCGCTCCGGTGCTTCCCCTGAAAGATGCTTCATTCGGTGGCAGAGGGTCGAGGAAGACTCAAATCCCGCATGATGAATCGCAATATTTCCACTCCTGTCACACTTTATCGCAATTACAGGTGTTAAACATATTTAGGAGGCTGGGAAGCAAAATGACCCACAAAGAGCAAGAAGTGGGAAAGTCAAAGTAATGATTAAAAAAAAAAATTGTAATAAAAGTGATGCAACACTTAAGCAAGGTGCTAATCCTGTGACTGACCCCTTTGCACTGAAGCAGGCTAAGACGAACAGCTAATCTCATTAAGGAGCACTGGGACCAGAGAGATACAAGAGCAGCTGGCTGTCGACCACAATGGTCCTTTCACTGACTGATGGGAGGCTGTGCTCCGTTACCTCATGCACATCACTTGATACACCTCATTCACTCAACTGTACAAGTCAATATGCTACATAACATATTTCATAAGCATGATGGGAATATTATACTCAGATTTTCTATATCGTAATGGCTAAGGATGGAAATATTTCACTGACTGACTGTAAAGAGATTAATAAGTTAAAGTTGTATATGGCATCTTTGTCCTGTCAGGGTCTTTTGTGGGTCACTTTCCCCTCAGGCTCTTCAGATAATGGATGGCCTCATTTGACCAGGCGGATGAAAAGTTCTGCGTGTACAAGAATTCCTTTGCGTGATGTTTCTATTGCAGAGTATATGTGCATGTATAACAAGCTTTTTATCTGCAAAAAGCATGCATGTGTAAGCTGTGACATGACATCAATGCACTGGTGCTTACTGAAGAATATGATTAAATCAATTGAGATAAAAAAAACAACTTCATCCCTGCAAGTCTGATTAATTTCATTTTTATTTAAAAAAAATACATCACAAGAAAAACATTTCACCTGAATAAAAGATGTTAAAATAAATAGTTGTTTGGGTTTCTTTCCCAGGTATACCCTAAAAACCTTTTTTTAAAAACCTTTTCAGTGGTTTGCAGTGGTTCGAACAGTTTTCCTTAGTATTCGGCCAGACGCACCCTTTCGTGGAGAAGTGACCGCTTCCCTGATGTTGGCGAGCAGGCCTCGCTTCACCTTGGGCTGCACGGGGGACTTCTGGGAGAGCTTGGCAACTTCTGCCTTTAGTGAGGCAATCTCCTGGTCCTTCTCAACATTCTGCCGGAGGGCGTCCTCCAAATATTTTTTCTTAATTGGAAAAAAAACAAACATTGAAACTACATACAATGATTTCCATCCTGGGAACATGTCAAATAATTCAAATTCTATTATTCTTAAAGGTCATTATAAGTACAATTAAATCTTTATCATTTTGAGCTTTCATCATTTACTTGCTGCCCTCAAACCCCTGCCCCACTTTATATGATCCCACTTCACCTGGTCATCAGACTTCATCTGCAGAGCCTCCAGATCAGCTGATTTCTCCAGGAAGCCATCTCTGATCTTCTGAAGTGTTTCACTTAGATCCATCAGTCTTTTCTCCAGGGACAAAATCAACTGAAGACAAAATATTAAAATAATTACATGAGTCCAATTTTGACAAGGATATACAATCAGTTACACAGATTCTGTCATTGTTACCTGTTGTTTATCCTCACACATCCTCTCGATGGCACATTTTTCTTTGTATAGGCGTTTGCATCGATCGTCCCGTTGGGTAGAAAAAGTCAACTCTGCTATTACAGAGAGAAAATACTGGTGAATGTCGGGAAATGTTAACAAATATATATCACCATGTAACTTCCCCACCCGTTAACTTATATTAAAACTATACTTGTGTATCACAAGTTTGATGAAAAATTGAAGGGAAAATATGCAAGTCAGACATTATTTTTTGAAAAACAATTTTACATACATTTACAAAACTCAGTTTTTAAACAGAGTTGTCTGTAGAGGGTATTTCCCTAAAACAGCGTCTTGCTCACCTGCTGCTTCTGCCGCTTTACATGTTTGCGTCTGGGACGACTGGTCCAATGATGGAACTGCTGACACTCCTTTGGTCTCCAACTCCGCCACTTTACGTCTGAGGGCCTTCACACACGGTAAGAGTCAAATTTTATGCTTTAACGATAACTCCCAAAAATTCGGTTTCACTACATAACATGGTACATTACCAGGCTGCTGTACAGCATAACTGACTACTTGCAATTTGATAAAAAAAAAAAACTCTGGCATTTTGACTTTGAACTAAAACCCTGGGGATTTGAACAGTGCGTATCTGAGGTTAAGGCCGACCTGTTAATGGCCAGGAAAACAAAACAACAAAAAATACAACATACCTCTACTTTCTCCTCTTCCGCTATGAATTCATCCAGAGGCACGTAGTCGTCTTCCAGATTGTTCATGGCACTCTGGTAGGCATGCTTTTTGATTGCATCCTTGTACATCTCAAATGTGTTCTCCAGCTTTTCTTGGTAGCTCTCCTTCAGCTGTTCTATCTGACGACTACACATTAAAGCAATTTTATTCACCAAGTCTGTGACTGAAAAAAACTGTTTACTTTGGAAGACTGATGCTCAAATTATAATAAATGAAAATACGAAATGTTTTACATTCTGCACCAAACATAAATTTGACAATAATACAAGGCCACATATGCAAGAATAAATGAATTAACATACGTGCGGAGTTCTTCGCTCTCCATGAGCTGTTGTATCATTGCATCTCCCATTTCCTTACGGATATCCATTTCCTGTACTAGGTTTCTTCTTCTCTCAGCCAGGAGTTTTGTTCGGAGGCTCTCAATCATATTCACAAGCTCCTAAGAGAGTTTAAAAGTAAAACATTTACCGGAGGTAATTACAATATGGTGGTGACCTTGTCGTTATACAATCCCCAGTATAACACTACTTGATGACTTGATATTTTTCGAAGAAACTGTTTGAATGTGATAAGGACCAGTAGTTGTACATTCTGTGGCAGCAAAGACATGTTGGCCTCGTCCTCTTCATCAAGCAGCTCGTCTTCAGACAGGTAGCTCTCCAGGGCCTGGTCGTCTATCATCCCATTCTTCACCAGAGGTTTGCCATCACGACCGACCAGACAAGGAGCCAGAAATCCCAGAGGCTTGTCAGGGATTACCTGCAACACCTGCAGTCCAAACAGGTGACATTAGCGGTGCACCGGATGTGCCTACAGTACAAAGAGATTCTTCATGATCTGATTCCTCATCGTGTCGTCAGGCTAACCTGTTTGGCCACGGCAGAAAATTTCATAACGTGGAGAGTCTCGTCATAGGTGGAAGCACACTGGTTGATGTTGACGATCATCGACCCTCTTCCTTTGCCGCAGAAAACAGCCTGGAAGAGCTTGGTGAGTTTGCTCTCTCGGAAAGGAATGTAGCTGCTCTTCATTCTGATGAACACCACGGGAGGGAAAGAGCACGTTAATACAAACCTACCAAACAATTCCCAGGTCATGCATAATACCACAATGAGCATGAACAGAAGTTTGCTATAAGTCATTTACAGTTTAAACATCTGACACGTTTATAACCAACTGTACCGCTCTGTCTGATTGTTTCGAAGCGCAGTGATGCACTTCCCCAGGATGAGCAGGGAGTTGTTTATGTTTCCCGCCTCCTTCAGCCGCTCTCCAAATGTCTTGGTTTTGTTGCACCGTTCTGAGCCAGCCAGGTCACACAGAGAAAACCTGAGAGAGAGAAAAAAAATCTGTTTTATACTTATTTCCTGTATTAAAACTCTGATCATAATGTACAAAAAATGTACATATGTGAAATTTTTCAGTGATTATGGTGCTTGGACAGAAACTATTACGTCAACGTTCAAATATTAATGGCAACTCTACAAGCTACTTACTCTGAGATCCTTTTAACTTCACCACCATCAATCTTGAGTAACTTCATGGTAAATATGCTGTGGCTGTAATGAAAGCTGGCATGAATTTCGCAAACAGAGGATGACACCAATTATGGAAAATATGCAGTGGGAAAAAAACAACAACGATTGCCTTCTGCTTGAGGACTGGTTCATCTTAGTGGCTGCAGCACTTCTGTTTTTGTTTCCAAAGTGCAGTAGTTTGTAGGCTTCACCCAGGTTGTGGATGTTAATCCACTGGAGGTCTGAAATAAATTAAGGCAATTTTTGAGCAACATTCTAAAAAAATATCTTACTGGTACTTCAGAACTGAAGATAAAGGCATTCTCAAACCTTTAACATAAGCATTCCCGGCACCATTGTCACACACTCGAAGAGCGGCACGTTTCTTGGACTTGGAGCACAGCGACGGTTGAAGCAGATCATATACACACTCGTTGTAGATTTCAAAGAATGCCACCCATAAAGCAAACTGACTGCTGCCTGCTTCTGTTGTCCAACATTAAGGGAGGAGGAGGAGTAGAGAGCACAGAGGGAAACCAAATCAAAAGAAACTAATGTCAGAGGAAGATCATTATTCCTGCCTGAAACCCTGAAGGGACAACTGACATTTAAACTATGTTTATCACAAGATATATCACATGTTTAGTGAGTTGAGTAAATGAGAGCTACCTGTTTGATTGTTTGACAGAGCACTGGAAGCACAGGGTAAGGGCTCCGATCCACTACTGGCCCTGAGAGGATCACACTCCTAAGATGTGGGCAAAGACGTAAACACGTTATGAATGTTGTTGTGGCTCATTCCAGCTTACTTTTGATTCCAAGCAGAGCTGAGGAAACATCTTTCCTATGAAGTGCTCACCTCTTTGACTGTGGCAAAAATGGCAGCTTTAGCACCTCTCTCCTGCTTGACTTGGTCAGGACCCAGGTACTGTGCTTCATTTCTGAGGTAGGGTTTCACGTCCATCCCCTCATACTGGTCACTTCCAATGTGGTGAAAGGTGGCGTCCAGCACTCGGGGGAGTATTCCCGGATCTTTTGGGGTCCCTGAAACATTAAACACACTTACACTGACCAAAGAACTTCACAGGATTCTTTTAATTGTTTTTCATAACGGTGGTGTATTTACCTTGGATTGTGAATGTTTTCCCAGCGTTGGTTACTCCATAGCTGAATATCAGCGCATTCTTTCCATCCAAGAAATCAGACATTTGGCTTTTGACTGTGTTCTCATAGAGCTCAGCCTGTGTCGTCTCCGATCCAAAAATCTAAGAGCCAATAACGTGATAAAGTTTCTAGTAGAGCCGATCGATATGGATTTTTGGAGGCTGATGCCAATAGAAATATTCAAGAGTCAAAAATGTATTGATATATCAGCCAATATATACATATTAAAACAAAATTTGGCAATGATCCCTAAGATGTCGTCAACAAACTCTTATGACAAGGAAATGTAATGGATAGTTGATATTTTATCGTTTATTCATTAACTTACATGGAACTTGAATTAAAATAAACTTCCATATTCATTGTAGTGTGACACTTGTGGTTGGAAATTTATCTATGTCCCCATCTCAAATTGCATTTTTCAGGTGCTGCTGACCTGTGAGAAGGAGAATTTGTGGATTGACATGCCGATGCCCTTCTCGCTGCTCTTCATGGTGGCAGAACCCTTCGGTGCATTCAGTGACACCGTCTGGCTGTTTTCGATCACCACACAATCCTGAGAGGAAAACAAAAGAGGACCATCGAAAGTATTGTGTAGCTTTGTCTACAGGAATTTTTGTATAAGGCACACAGGGGAGGGTCTAGTCCAAAAGCTCCCTTTTCATTGATTGTTACTATATTTCAGATTTATGTAGGGTAAAAATAATAGTTTCATCAAATTGATGGCTTGTTGTGTGAGCCATAGCTCACAAGGTGCATTTTACCAACAGCCCTGAAACCTTTTACTCCATTAGTGAGTGAACAGCATCCGTTCGGCAGTGTTAACTACATTTTCCTTCATTATCCTTTCTCAAATCTTTTATATATCTTCGGAACCGCCAGACAAGTACAAGTGTGTCACTAATCAACAGCAGCTCCCACCTCCACTGTTTTGTGTATCATAACAGACAGACTATACCTGGTCTTCGTTGTCAACCAGCTCCTCTCTGGAGAAGGGCCTGACTCGGAGGTAAACTCTCATGGTCTGCGGCTCTGCATCGCCTGGCATGTCGGTCTAGGAACAAAGACAACAGTCACACTGGGAACCAAACTCAGCTGAGGTTGGCATCACGTCATACAGTAAATCCGGTTTGATGCAAAATGACTGGGGAATCTGTACTGTACTGTATTACTGTTTGATGATAACATTACCTGGTGGGGTGAGGTGCTGACAGTAGGAACATCGCAACAAGTCAGATCCATGTCATCAGGCTGTTGAGTGTTTTCTTCAGCAGTCAGATCACTGATTGTACTCATCTTTGAACAATACGGCTCCAAAAAGTCAGTTAACTCGCTGACTTCTGTGGTAACCAACTCTGCACAAACAAAAGCTGTGAGGGCCCCTGTCTCTGAAGGTATGTTTTAGCCTTAATATGACTTATTCAAGCGTGATGGACGCTACAGGCCGGTCTGCTCATGTTCTCCCACTGAAAATCACAAGCAGCATGTAATCAATTTTAAATGAAGGCAGGTGAGAAGTGAAGCAAATCAACAGGGGTGACCAGAGAGCTCTGCTGGGTTCAGTTCAGAGGGGAAGTATATCACAGACGGAGGGTCACCGCTGACGAAAGGTATGAAGATTTCTGCTCAATCACACAAGGACATGAACAGACTTGTCCGTCCATCCATTATCTATACCACTTTATCCTCGAAGTGGTTACGGGGGCCAGAGCCAATCCCTGCTATAGGTGGAGGTTCGCAAACTACACAGAAATGGCCTGGATTTTAGATATTAATTAAGAACCTCCTTGCTGTGAGGTGACAATACTAACCACCACACCGACTCACTATGTCCTCAGTGGGAATTATTTTTTAGAGTAGAGATGATACTAAAGCCAAAGAGAGAAATTATATCAGAAATGTGACAGGGGAATTCAGAAACACACTCATACAAATCTAGTGACTTATGACTTATTGTCAATATTTTAGTTCAAGGCAGGTAAGTTTTATCTTTAGACAGGTGATTGCAGTCTGTAGCAGCTACATGAAAGAAGCAGGAGTCCTGGACATTCCTGCATGTAATTTTTCCTCAGAATGAAGAGATGGAGTTGTGAAATTTTTTACAATGTGGGGAACGTGTTAAGACTCAAAGGAGAGCCAGTATGTGCAGAGGATGAATGCAAGTTAACACATCTAAGATTCAATTATTTCACCATTCATTGTAGCTGGAGTTTTTCTGCATATTGTAAGCTGTAAAAATGTTCAGTCTTCTCCCATTTGAATGCCTGGTAGCAGCAGTTTGGATTTAAAAAAATGTACATTTTCAAAAGGTGGATGAACTGGACAGCCTCGTGTTATCTATTCTATTAAGTAGTAGAGGCTGGTTTAAATAATTAGTTCCCCATTTCTTTACCAGTTTTTTCATTATTAATTGAAATGAAAAGAAAGCCTCAATAATAAAATTACACTAACCCAGTGATCACTCAGTGAAATAAGCTCATCTGCTGTGATTTATGTTGCTTCCATTACAATTTTGAAAAGACTGACTGAGATTACTGGTTAATAGTTTAACACAAGCACCACACACCTTTCTACTTTCAAAAATTATCAGAGGACAAAACACCACATCAGTTGCCTTATTAATTTCTTTAATGAATCATCTGCGTTGTTTATGCGTCTGCGATGGTTACTTCAACCTCTACACCAGGTTCGATGCTGATGGAAGTGATCTGCTTGACGATTTCAGATGGACTGTGCAGATCGATCAGACGCTTGTGGATCCTCATCTGGAAGCGATCCCAAGTTTTGGATCCCTCACCGCAGGGAGTCTTTCTGGTGGTGATGCGCAGAGTCTGAGACGGGGCAGAAAAACAGAATTTAGTTAATCAAATATGAAAACAGGAAGGAAATGAAAGAATATGGCAAAGACATTGGATGATTAATTTCATGTCTACTCAGCGTTTACCAGCAAACATATCTTGGTGCATGCCTGCATGCGAGTTTTGTACAATGAGTCTTATACTGCGTACATTATAGACTCAACACCTTAAGTATCAGCTTGAATGATAAATTCCATTTATTTTACCTTGGTTGGCATGCGGACAGGTCCCTTCACCTTCAGGCTCTTCTCCTTGGCGCCACGGATCAAGTCTGCGCAGACTGGGGGCGACAAAACAAATTCAAACTTTAAAACAATTAAAGAAAACATCAGGTCAGGTTTTTATTTTTTTAATTGCAGCTCAGAATAGCGTATAACGTCGTCAGGGTGCATCACGATGGAATTTTTATCCTCATTGCTCAGGTCTGGGTTTCATTCAGAACAATACATTTATTAATGCTTAATTACCCTTCTCCAGAGACTTGACGTTGCGGCTGGTGAGGGTGATGCGGATGCGGTGAATGGCAACCTCAGCTTCCACAGGTGCTTTACCAGTGTCCTTAAAAGCCTGCAAGCACCGAAACAACAGTTAAAGGGTTATCAAAAGACTTGAGCGGTCGCTAATAGGAATAAGAAAGTAATTAATTTCATAACTAAGTGCCCAATTCACAAATGTTAGTGTAGTCACCAACACTGACAAACCATAGATGTGTTTAGTTACTGCTGAGCGTTTGCAAGCTGAACTGATTACTCCAGATGGATCAAGACTTTTAACACATTGGAGTTTTACGTAGAGCACCTAAACGCAGCACCTGCTAACGAGCACGTGCGGCAACAAAAAGACAAAGCATTTTTGCTTCGCAGACAACGTTGTCTAGATTTAAGTGTACGTAGATTCCCACGTCAGTTTCGGTTGGTTAAGATTTCACAGATTGCCCCGATAATCATTCGTTATTGTTGATGAATGTGATGACTTGGCTGAACTCCTCGACAAATCCACTCAGTCAAAAAAATACTATACTTCACGTAAGTCTTTAATGGAAAGACGTCGTTTCTGCCTTCATTTTCACAAATGCTTCACATACTGAGACACAATCGAGAAGTCAAAATACTTCATCGGGGGTAAATGGTCAAGACATTGCTTTTAGTGCTTTGAAAGTTAAGTTTGTCCTAAAAGCCCGACTGAGACCCTGTCAAAAGTATGGACTTTACTCATAACCGCAACACTGATTTTCAATAAATGCATAGGTCCCCTTTTATTGACGTATTGTGGCGGGACGACTACTTCCAGCGACAGTAGCCGTCGGTGCTAACGTTAGCTACGCGACACCGTAGAATTCTTATCAGAAAATTCGGGCATACAGTTATCAAATCATTAGCAGAAAAAGCTTCATAGGTACACAACCACAGTTATGTTCAAACAGCACGTACCATTGTGATTATTCCTGACCGACTTATTCGAGAGAATTCAAAGCGAACAGCGGTGAGCCAGGAACGGGTGCAACCAACGTGGTTAGCTCCTCAGGAAAAGGCTGAACAAGAGGCCAGACCCTCCCTATGTACTGAACATCCGGGCTCCTGGGACTTCTTCTTTGGTGTTTTAGATGGAACCGTGATCCACAGCGGCACCTACTGGTGGCCACGCTGCTTTGTAGTTTCTGACTTTGCCACTAGGGGGCAGGGAACAGACGTGTCAAGAGAATTTTCGTATATTGGTATATCCGGTTTTACTTTCAAAATAAGAAGAAATGTAAGAAAAGTGAAAACTGAAATTACCTGTATTTTTGAACGGTTGTCATAGTTTCATTATTCGTGTATTCGACTTTATGATTTTGGTATATGATTTGACTTTTTTTTTTTTTAAATTGATGCTTTTATTATGAAAGAGGGAAGTGGAAGTCCCGTGTTGTAGATGTGATTTCTGAAACAAGTAACGGTACCGGGGCTGTGCCGGTGCGGCAAGTCAACAGAAAGTTTGTTTTGTCGGACTGACGCTTGTCCTGTGCGATTGCAAAAGTGTGTCTGAGACCAAGAGAGGGAAAACAAATTCATATTTAAAGTCATATTAACACGGAGAAGGAGAAGGACAAGGTCACAGGTTCGACTAAACTTTATTTCACCGTGCGTCATGATTTGCAAACACAGGCCGCCGCCGACGGACAGGGGAAACTTCTGGACCGTCGCCGTCGCTGAACCGAACGGGACTTTAACGGAGACCGAATAGCGCTCCGAACCACGACAATGAACTTCGGCGTTCCCACCGATTCGTTGCTTCTGTTCCGTGCCTGCGATGAGGGCGACTACGAGACGGCCCGCGGCATCCTGGAGCCCGGAGCCGCGAGGGAGTCCGGGCGGCAGAGCCGGCTGCGGTCAGAGGTGGGGTCGGAGTGTTGCGGCGCCGCGGACGCGTTGTCCCTCGTACCGGTGGACTGCACCGACGAAGAGGGCAACACCGCCCTGCAGTTCGCCTCGGCCAGCGGCCACGAGAACCTGGTCCGCTTTCTGCTACGGAAGGGAGCGTCGGTGGACAGCCGCAACAACTACGGCTGGACGCCGCTGATGCAGGCTGCCAGGTGGGGCTGCGGGCTGGAGCTTCCGGTCCGTGGGTGAAGCGGAGGGGTCAAGGGTCAAACCAAAGTCCATTCCAGAATCTGCCAAATTCTTTAGTCGCCCCATGCAGTCAGTGATGAATTACTTCGCAACGCAGTGTGGGAGTTGTAATAGAAAACACATTTAGTGAGGAAGAATTGTTTTGTTTCTTTCAGTCTAGAATGAGCCCGTGTCTCTACATCAGGAGCAGGTCCTATTCCACGGAGGCTGTATCTGACAAGTTCCTCAGACGAATTCCATTTGGCTTTTCAATATGAACATAACATTTTCTTTTCAAGCAACAGACCGATTCTGTAAAGGTATGTAATGTTTGATCTTCATTTGATATTCTGGTCTCATTCCCTGCGTCTCATCTGTCCACTCAGGTTTGGTCACTTGACCGTTGCCCACATCCTGCTGGAGAATGGGGCTGAGATCACTGGACGGAACAGGCTGGGTGCGAGCGTCCTGACCATGGCGGCCCGCGGGGGACACACTCACGTGGTTAAACTGCTCCTGGAGAGCGGGGCCTACGTCGACGACTATGATCATCTGGCCGTCGCCTCAGACGCAGCCTCCAACGGCAACAATAACAACAGCTCTGGTTTCGGCGGTGTCGAGGTTTGTCCTGAAGGGGGAGGTGGCAGAGAATTCATGGACATCACAGCGCTGATGGTGGCGTGTCAGCATGGCCACGAGGCCAGCGTGTGCCTGCTGCTAGAGTGGGGCTCCGATGTCAACTTCTCCCAGAAGACCACTGGCTGGGGACCGCTGATGGTGGCCACCCTCAGTGGGAAGGTTGGTTGGTTGGAGAGAGAAAAAAAGATGGATGGTCATTCCATTTGTTTGTGTCATTTGAGGATGGCATGTGCCTGTTTGAATGTGTCTGCTGTACATCTTGACACACGTGACTTCATTCACAGCACAGTAACATCACAGCATGGCATGTGAACTGGAAGGTAAACAAAATAAAATTGTGTGTTTTTGAAGGTGGTTGTGGCTCAGCAGCTGGTGGAACGCGGAGCTGACCCAGACCGACTCAACGTACTGTCCAAGACGTCGTTTGAACTGGCCATGCAGCTGAAACAGAGAGATATCAAAGGCTATCTGGACTCCATCACCACTGTCCGACCGCAGACAGGTAGGGGTTCCCTCTCCAGCATCACCATGATGAAATGTAGTTTTGACAAAGCATGCTTCTGTAAAAGGTTGCTGTACAGAGCAAGTATAATTACTCAGGATGTAAGAAGGAGGCAGAATACTGTTCGCAAATGACCACAGCTGAATTATTAGGTGCACTATACAATCATAGAATTAACAATAGAAAGAATGTCACGTTTACATTTTCTGTTGGTTTGTGTTGAATTCTTGGTGTTTAAAAACAAGTTTAACAAATGCTGTTGATCTGTTTTGACCTCTTATTGTGTTTGTTGCCACCACTGGACATCTTTCATTGCAGTTAACACTGAAGTGATAGTGAAACCAACAGAATGAAAGGGGGCTCTCTCAGCCTCTTTGATGTTTAATAGCTCTTTTCTCCAGAGGTTCAGGATTTAGGACAGTTTACCTGCAGGATCATGTGCAGTGCTCTTTAAATATGCTTTGATGTGTCTTTTTGGTCTGTACTTTTCTCACATTCTTCCTTCCTTCTCTAATTAAAGCAGTGATTAGTATTACTGTACACATTCATTGATGGTGCTTAGCTATGTGGAGTCTGGCCCAGTAGGACTGTTTTAAAAAGTCAGAGCTCCATTCTGTTCTCAGACTTGCTCATTTTTTCACAGACGATGAGAGAAGACGACCAGATGTGTTCAGTGCCCTCAAGTTGGGTAAGTAAACTAAAAGCAAAATCACAAGTAAACAGCATTTTCGCCGAGGACTACCAGGTGATCAATAATGACAAAATACACGGTCAAGTCCATATATATTTGCATAATTACATATATCCATACATATCTTCTATGTCTACTCAGGGAATTCCCAGCTAGTTAAAGAGATCCTGGAGGAGGATCCCACTCAGGTGAATTCCTCCAGCCAGGAGGGAGCATCACCACTGATGATGGCCGCGGTGAGCGGCCAGTTAGAAGTGGTCCAGCTGATGGTTGAGAAGAAAGCCGACATAGACAAACAAGATGGTGTCCATGGGTGGACTGCACTAATGCAGGCCACCTATCACGGGTAAAATGAGGGATAATGATGATCTGTTGTCTCCATAGTCAAACGAATATGGTAAATTTATGATTTTGTGGATTTATTTATTTATTTCCCTCTCCCTCCTTTCTTCAGTAATAAAGACATTGTCAAGTACCTGCTGAGTCAAGGGGCTGATGTCAACCTTCGAGCTAAGAATGGATACACAGCCTTTGATTTGGTTATGCTGCTAAATGACCCAGGTACAGAAATGTGCTTCAACTGAACAAACTAATTCTACCCAATATATTGTAATATACAGCATTATTGAGAAAATGAGATGTCCACCATTTAGGAATAATAATGTCTTCTTGAATATTAGTAAATCTACAATAGCCTTTAATGTTACAAGTGGAAAGAAGCACTTGACTCAGTCTCTGCTGTGTAGTTTCAATGGTGTTTGTTAATCCTTTCGATCATTCAATTTCTCTCAAACTCATTTATTAATTTTTTTTCCTCTGTGTTGATTCTGGATTTTCTCAGACACTGAGCTGGTGCGTTTGTTAGCATCCGTGTGTATGCAGGTAGATAAGGACAAGTCGAAAAACAGAGGCAGAGCTTTAATGACTCGCTCCAAAAGCCGGCAGTCTCTCAACAATGTCCCTTTACCACCTGATGAAAAGGGTGGCCTGAAGGTAAAAAGACAAATTCTGTCACGCAAATATTCTGATTGACGGTATATTTGTTAAAGCTGTAGAGGATGTATAAATAAAAATCTAAACGGCGTAAATACTGTATTCACTATGCTGCTTACATGTTTGAATGCACCCTCTTCCAGTCCTGGTGGAGTAGGATGTCAAATCGGTTCCGGCGGCTTAAGTTGACTCACACCTTGAGGCACGGCCTCTCGTCCAATCGCCTGGCTCCATTCCCTGATGATGCGGAAACTCCACTGGATGCCACAATGAAGGCGGATAGAAAACCAGGTGCCGTGTCTAATGGGGCGACAGCACCAACTCCTGGTATGGGAGGGAATGATGTGAGCACCGCCTGGGCTGTCAAGAGCAAAGACACCGGTGAGCCGCAGTGGTAACCTCAAACTGCAGTGTGTAAAACATCGATGATACCAGATGTTTAGTGTGAATGTTGTCTTGCATAATAACATGTTGTACATATATGTGATTGGAAGAGGAAGAGCGAATATAAAAATGTGCTGTATGTTCCTTTTTCCAGGTCTTTGCAGGTCATCCTCAGAGAAGGAGGACTTCCTCATAACCACACTGGTAGGAATATTTGGGTTATAGTATGTTTCAAACTCTGAATGTTTTCTGACCAGAATAGATTACTTATAGAAAGTTAGAAAGTTTGTCTGAATCCACTTGTTTTAATCAATTTCTATTGTTGTTGTGTAACTGTCTTTCTAACAGAAAGGCCCTTAAATTTTTGGGGGAAATTGATAAAATTGCAAGATTGCTCCTTAAGAAATTCATCCTTTCCTCAATTCTGACCTTTGACCTTGCTGCTTCTGGCCTGGTCACTGGTTAAAGTTTGACTGGATGTACCAGAAGAATGTTGCTGGGTTAATAAGTGTAGGGATTGAACTTTTTTTACATACAGTTGTATGAAAAAGGATTGTGGTTTTAAGTAATAGTATTGTTCTTACACTGTTTTTCATGTCCTGTAGTTGAGAAGTGGTGCACCCTTGACTCGGCTGCCCAATGACAAGCTGAAAGCAGTGATCCCTCCCTTCCTGCCTCCGTCCAACTTTGAGCCGTGGAACTCAGACCGGTCGCGTCTCCTCAGGGAGGGAAAGAGTGAAGCGCCCCGCCTACCCATGCCACCCCAAAGGAAACTAAACAGCAGTGGAAACTCAGATATTGTGAGTGTTTGTTAGCTTGAAGGACCGGAGTTGATGAAACCCCTTGCTGAATTTTTGTCATCATTCAAATGCCTTTGCTATCTTCTCCACCTTTTTTCTTTATTTATCAGACATCTATCAGTCGTGTGGTTAGCAGGTCCATTAAGTTTCCCAGCATCCCAAAGGGGCCTTCCTCCTCCTCTCCTTCAAACTCTGGTCACTACCACTCCCCCCACTCCTCCGGTGGTTCAAATGGAGTGGCAGGGCTCAACAGGGACTCTCACAACCGCTCAGGTTCACACAAAAACAAATCCATTGTCAAACCACACAACTTCACCATTGTCAGCGAGCACAAAAAGAAACTATTGAATATTATCCACAATATAATGCTTTCTCTTACTCCCTTATTCCACCAGGGGGCAGTGCAGACAGTGTTCTCTCCCAGATAGCAGCTCAAAGGAAGAGAGCAGCTGGCCTGATGGATGTGAAGGTTCAAGCTCCAGAGAAACAGCACAGCCCGACACAGAGCCAACCCCCACCTGCAGCCCCAGCACCCGGCCTGCCGCTGCCTGATATCAGCCAACCTGACATCCACACACACACGAGCTTGGTCGCCTCCGACATCCACTCAAGAAGGGTCTGTGTTGTGTTTCCTTTCTGACATCACTATGAAAACTGTGTAGTGCATCTAAAGATGTTTAAAGTGTCGCCCATCATGTAATTGAAGTGGTGTGACTGTCTGCCTTCATTATGTTGCAGAAGATGGAGTTGAAGAAGAGACCTCAGTCAGGAAATTCCTCCACCTCCAAGAGCACGTCTCCAACACTGACCCCATCTCCTTCCCCGACACCCAAGGCTCCAACTGGGCCTGGAGACTCTCTGTCCTCAGCCTCTTCCCATCCTCGCTCCAAGAGCAGTGGAGGCTCCAGCAGTGGGACCATCACTGATGAAGGTAATGTCACGGGGAAGTCGGGGTTACTCTGAAATTATTGTTAATAATTTGTAAATAAATAATATGTATAAATACAATTTATATATACAATATTTATATTATTGAGTCTTTTATTTATTGCTTATTTAGATTCTTAATTTTGGCAGTTTCGGTTCTCGATACTACTAGGGAGACAAGCAGATATTGGTGATCAACATTGTCCTCCATGGAAAACCAAAAATGTTTCAGAGGAAACAATATTTATGACAATCGTTATTGATAACCTATGTTGGTCATTTATAACTTAAACCAGTGTAAAATATAGTCCAACTTGACTTTGACGTTGACTTTTAAGGAAACTTGAAACACTGCGTAGATATTTTCTAATTCAAAGAAAGCCTTAGTCATATCGCTTTTTATATCTACACTTTAGCTATATTTTAAAGAGAAAATACTGAGATGCATTTTTTAGGCCATATGGCCCAGTTCAACCACACACACTGTGGTTCCTGGACATAAATAAACCAACACACATGAAATCTACACAAACAAAAATCAACCAGCCTCATGTGCCAAGTTTTAGCACTTGCCTCATATCATAAGATTATTTTTTTTTTATTTATTTTTTTTTAATAAACAGATGAGCTGTCGGGTATCTTGAAGAAACTGTCCCTGGAGAAATACCAGCCCATATTTGAGGAACAGGAGGTATTCTTTATTTTGTGTCCAAAATATTTTCCTTCAACTATAAAGTTTGTTTTCCCCCTTTTTATAACAGATTTTGAGTTATTAGTCGTCAGTTCGAAGCAAACTGCTTTCCCAGGGCTGCATCATTGAACAGCAGTGCCTGATAGTACCAATTGGACTAAACCATTTTATACTTAATATTAATATTAACCACTGAAAATTGTTAAATTTATAGCACATTTCATATAATCTTTTGATCAGTGTTTTTTTTCTTTCCCCCGTTTTTAGGTGGACATGGAGGCATTCTTAACTCTAACAGATGGAGACCTGAAGGAGCTGGGCATTAAAACAGACGGACCCAGACAACAGATCTTGGCTGCCATATCAGAGCTTAATGCTGGAAAGGTCAATTTTGTTCAACATGGAGTATATAGCTATGTATTACATACTTACTGTCAGTGGTGTGTTTCCAGTGCTCTCTGGTCTTGATTTATAGTCTTTCCTTTTCCGTTTAAAGTTACTTTAAGCTAGCAAGGATGGTAGAAAGAGAAAAACTAACGTGGATGAAACAGTGTTTGAAAACAACAGCAAGAGCATCATATTTTCCTGAAAAATGTTGCTGGTCTATAACTACATTTGTTGGCCGTCACCAGGGTCGAGAAAGGCAGATTCTTCAAGAGACCATCCATAACTTTCAGTCATCGTTTGGTAGCAGCGCCAGTAACACAAGACAACCAGGTGAACCACGCTGTGAGTGTCGAATGTTAAAACTGAACTACAGACTTGTGATGGAGACACTGAAGCAAGTACATACAAAGACAACAGCAAAGTCTCTCTCTCAACAGCTTTGTCTGTTTCTCTCTTTCCAATTTTCTTCATCAGCTCCATCAGGTTGGATGAGGCACCAGGTTCGTTCCTCCAGCAAGAGGTAGCCAATAGCCCTGATACCCGTCAGGGAGTACACCAAAGGTACTTAAGATAAGAGTGAAGTGCTGGTGGCCCATAGCCAAGGAACCAATAAAATGGAGTTTCATGGACACCAGTGTCCCAGACCTGTAGAGGACGCTACAACAAAACGACCAAGCAGGCCCTGATAATCTTCCTTTTGGGACCTTGCAGAAACTAAACTGCCTAAAAGTTTTCCTCTTAGGGATCTTAAAGCAGGAGCACTGTGACACAGGGCTGGCTGAGTCCAGCAGCCTGCTGCCAAATGACAAAGCAAGATGTGTGTTTGTGTGTGGCAAATTGTTTATTTCACCACAGTGAGTCGTTTGTCACGTCTAGTGCTAATGCAGCACACGGGTTTCACAGAGATGTCAGAGATCAGGGAGTGACGGGAAGATCAGATACAAAGCGGAGGGAGAGCGAATGTGAGCCTATTCTATCTGAACAAATGTGAGAGATCCCAGCCTATGTGCTGTTAAATTGGTGAGTAAAGTCAGAGGAAAGAGAGAGATTATGAGTTTTGCATTAAAATATAATAAATTACCCAGTAATAATGTGACTGTAGAGCAATTTAAATGACTGAAACGATGCGCAATGAGGAAAGCAAATGGAGAAAGAGAAAGGGACATTAGCCATAGCCGAGCTATTTGTTTTAGTCATCCAGTCTTTTTCTATGTCTTGAATTAACGGACCACTGCACAAACAGATGATTTTAGTCAAGACTGTCGCTGTCATGATGACGCAATAAGTAAATGTTTTTTTACTGTTAAGATCCTGTTGGACTTGAGATGAGGAAAATATTGGCAAAACTTTTCTTGGGGAGCATTTTATGAGCAGTGTAAATTTAGTTTGGAAGAGGTTTGAGCAATAGTTTCCACTGAGCCTGCTCTGTGTTTATGCATCTGGCTCCACATGCAGACAGATGGAGCACTGTATCATCCCTAAATATCAGGTACTTATGATCCATGTTTTAAATCCAAATTATGTGCTGTGGTTGAGTTCAGGACTGATCGGTTGAATTTCAGATTACATCATATCCTGTTTAGTCATGTTGTGAGTCGGGGAAACATGAATAAACACACTGTGCACTTTTTAAAAGCACTCTGGATGATGAACTAAATCACAAACCAGAAATAAAACCTGTGTCCAAAGTAAAATGCTGCAAAATGAAACAAACTGAATACAAACGGTATTTATTGATTTGGTGCTCGGCATGAATACTTGGGAAGCTTGTTTCAGTTCCAGCTTTGCTTGTGTAGAGACTGTATGTAAAAAAACAAAACCATCTGTATGCCACAAGATGGCAGTGACCCTCTGTTGATGCAATAAATGATGGGAGTGGTAATGTCGTGCTGGCCCTTGAGACCCTGCTCTGCATTTGTTCACTCTTATTCACCTATGGAAGGAACATCAAAGCAAGAGAATGCAACTTTTGAAATAAGAACTACTATGGTGTCAAATGTTAAGTTCCATTAATTTGCATTAAAACCCAGTCTTACTCATGTCAACACACTTAAGGGGTTTGTTGCTAAAGCCTTACTCTGCTTGGAATGACTAGTAATTTATGTTTGTAATCTTAACATGGATCCCAGAGAAACTTTGCTGACTTGTTGACTCAGTAACACTTGGTTTTAGCATTTCCTTCATGCTGGAATTGCCACTTGTAGACGCAGTGTCAATAGGCTCACTCTTACACCCCTGGGATTGTTGCTGTGGAGTCAATTAGTAGCCAGATCGTTTAGGAGCTCATGAAATATTATCTTCTCGTGTAACAACTCAAAGATCCCCGCTGACAAGTTTAAAGACATATGAAAAATACCTTCCTTTAAATGATAATTTGTGTATGATAAAATTTTCCCACCAAAACATGTTTTTAATAGTTCTTAAAAGTCTATGCACCTCTTCTCCCTCTTTAAAAACAAAATCCAGAATCCATCAATATGCAAATATTTTTACTTAAGTAAAAAGTCTCAGGTTGAGGTTTTTAGGTCACAAACGAAACTGGCTGCAATGTCACACAATCCTGTTGGTACGGACGGATCAAGGTTTGAGGGATTCTCGGTAGCAGGTGAAGAGCCAAATATTTGTGTTTTTGTTTGTTGATGCTATTGTCACTGTATGAGCAAGAGCAGCTGAAAAAGGTGTCTGTTTGCAATGACGAATGCCTCAAACCACTTTGACAACAATTTAGAGAAGCAGACTGACCCCAAACATGAGCAAATAGTACACACACTGCCGTCGCCGAAATTGTTATTGATGACCTGGATATAGACTGGTCCGACAGGCAGGCGACAGGGTTCCTGTATAGTATAATAAAAAGCATCGCTCAGCGTAGGAAAGCTTTCTTCTCCAGGACTGTGGCAGATTGAGTGCTCAGATGTACAGGACCATGTGTGAGCTGTAAGCAACTGGAGGAGAGGGAAATACATTTGGAAAATATTAACATCACTGCGGCATGTGGGCAGCAAATGGAGTGACTCATTCAATTTCCTCTCCTATTGTTTTCACTCACATAAGGTTCCGATTGGATTGGATAACATTTAATTGCATTGTCTAACTGCCGTCAAAACAGTAGTCGTGCTGTAGTGAGGGACCGTGGACGGATCGCGGACGCATGGTGGTCACAAACTCCGTGATGTTGATTATGACCCAGACAGAACACAACTGCTTCATTATGGAATGACAAAATAGAAACTGTTTGTTTTTCCTTTGTTGAGGAGTTCAAATGTATTACTAAACCCAGCTCAGCTACTGGTAAGGTTTTGACATAAGTTGAAACTGGTCATTTTCCTGTACTGTCTCTGGACCGGCTGACTAAAGGAAATGGAGTCTGTCTGAGTCAAAACTCATGTTGGAACCCCTAATAGTAATAAAGTTCCACTAAAATGCCAGTTTTCCAATGTCCATGTCCTGGGATTTCCTGTAGCACCATGGACAGACTATCACAAAACTAAATCCAGGTGGTTCATGGAGCATATGATAAGTCTCAATAGGATTAGTTCGTTTTGACTTAATAAGCATTTGAAAATGTCATTTTGAAAAAGTCCAGGAGCAAGTGACATTAACATTATCCAAGTTAGAATATGGTAAATCACTCTGCTACTGTCAAGAAGTTGACTCTCAACATTGATTTTCCTGGGAAACACGTAAACTCTCCCCCGTTTTGTTTCACCTGCTGAAAAAAATACACGATTTTAAACTTATATGAATTCTGATGGTGGGTTGAGACAAAGTGGAAAAACAATTTTCTCCCAGTGGTGCCACATTTGACCTTGGTGGCTAGATACAGAATCATCGCTATGGCTCTGTTCCGGCTAATGCAAGTTTTCAGGTTGACAGTCCTTCCTATTCCCGTCAATGCAATGCCTCAGGAACGCCTTGAGGGCATTTCTCAAAATTTTACACAAACATTCTCTTGAACTCAGTGATGAACTGAATAGATATTGTTGGTCGAAAGGTCAACTTCACTCTGACATCCTAACTATAACTACTACTAACTACTCTGTCATAGTCTTTCATTCTTCTCCAAGGGATTGGGTGCCGTAACCATGACATTCACTTTGTGGCCATCAGCCTCTGGCTGTACAAGCCAGTGCGGTTTTCGGGGTAAATCACCTACGGCTATAATAATAATAATAATACATTTAATTTATAGGGCACTTTTCATTGCTAAAACCAATCTCAAAGTGCTAGAATATTCTATGGTTCGTGTGTGTGCGTGTGAGTGGGTGCATTTGTGTGTGTTCCGACTTTGAAAGTTGATGTTTGGCATAATGAGTGTGAATTCGCCAAACCAAGGCTTGGTCTTGTCACCTCTGTGATTTAATGGGAAAGTGAGCTGAGCCCTCTGGAGCTTTGGCTAAACCTCATATTTTATACCTTTCCTTCTGCTTTAGCTTCTCTCTGGCTGAGGACCTGACATCTTTGTCAAACATCCATCAAACTGTAAAAATAAATCAAACAGTTGTTGATGACAAGCACATCCAATTGTCAGCATGCTCTGAACTATCATAGCTTCGGACTTGTTTGTGCAAACTGTGTCCAAACAAACAGTTGCCTCCTGATTTCACATTTGTCTCCCACTGTCAACATTCACTTGTGACTCATTTGCCTGCAGGGTTTCCCAGTGCCCTTGGTGTTACACAACAATGAAGCTCTTTTTACATCTCTCTCTCTCTCTGCCTCTCTTTTTCTGTGGACTTCACACATACTGTATAGAAACATGACAATACACGTGGAATGGAGACAGATTTAGGGAGGCAGAGGAGGAAGGCAACCTCCATTTGACCCTTGCACTGACCATGAAACATCCACTGAAAAAAAAAAAAAAAAAAATCCAAATGTCAACAGAAGATAATCCCCCCAGAGGCCCAACATACACTTTTCCCTCTCAAACCGACTGACACGACTCTTGATACAGGGATTTAACAGAACCGTGACAGCAAAGCATCAGTGTGAGGTGTAAGGTGTAGCACAACCTGGTACTAAGAAAGTATGGGATGAAGGGCGCTAATTAAAAATTAGAAAAATTTACAAATGACTACAACATAATGTTGCGAGTGTTATTTGCATGCACAGAGCTATAGGTTTGGTGCTACATGATGGTGACATTATTTCTCTAAAGAGAAGTGCACATTTTTGAAACCATATCACTCGCTCACTGTTTTTCAAAGTTTTATTAAGCCTTCATCGTGGACTTGTATTTAACACTGAATCTTAGAGTTTTACAGATCATGGAAAGAGGATCAGTCTCGAGAAGTTTTGTAGTATTTGTATTTTGCCAGTGATTTTGAGCATCGCAGGCTATTTACTTTGTCCCTTATGAAGTTCACTGTTTATATTTGTCCTGGACTTGAGGGTTGTACTCTTATGAAGTCAAAACTGAATTCATTGTACCCTGAAAAAGATAAGTCTATTCAGGTGTGGTATTAGTGTCGTAGTATTTCTGCCCGTGTGCAAACTTTAACAGTTGAAACAGCACTATTGTTTTTGTACACATGAAGGCACACAATGTGCTGACGTCTGCATAGTAGTTCCTGCAAATCCCGGGGGTCCTGACCTCACAAGACCACTTGAGCTGATCTTGTCCATTAACAACGCAGCGCGGCCGTGGATTATACTTTGGCTCCACAAATCCTAGCGATGCAATTTGTGCCTTGCAACAGCACAACTGCACTGGCCTATGAACCCTTCCTCCATCTTTCTTAGTCCAGGGTCATCTGTGAGTGAGGTCATCCCCTCTAATGACCCCACCTAGACAAGGGTACTGATGTACATGCGCTTAGTGGACAGCGGAAGAAGCCTTATTCTCAGTTTTCTATCTGGTTTTTGCAAAGAACAAATTCTCTCTGAGCGATCATGTATCGCTTAATGACACAAAGGACCTGCCCTAAATGACAGTGACAGACATGAAATTGGTGAATGTTTGGAGCTTTCCAGTATTGACCATTCCATTAATTATGAATATCCATTAGAATCAGACTTGTCATGTCATGCCCCTGCATATCTCCAGAAATCCATGGTGATTTTCATACGCATCTTAATCAATGAGAGCCGCACTATTGCACCTGGCAGATGGCCTTCACTGAGTGCTGTTTTGCTCCGCGGTCATTATTCTGAAATGTGTATTTAGCCACATGCACACACATACTGTTTGCGCATAGTGGACACAGGCATGCACTGACGCACACACATGTGGTTTGCGTGCAAAGGTCTGTCCCAGCAGCGTTAGCTGAGCTTTAAGCCTGGGCTAATCTTAAAGGCAGCTTGAATAGTGTTGCCAGTGGATTTACATTGATACCAAAGCTCCCTGTAACTTTAGTGGCAGCCATTGACAGTGTTAACACAACCTTAGGACCTCCGCAGATCCCCGAGCCCACCTGTCACAGCAACTGAAACATTGGCCCTGATCACACAACAGCGTGACAGGCAGCCATCTGCTCTGTCAAAGGTGCAGTCCAACTGTAGTGTTGCGTAATAAGAAGTATTAACCCTAAAACAGAGTAAGGGGGGGGGGGGCCTTAATCGTCAAATGTGTCCGGTTTCATTGTGACATGAACCTCAGGGATGAGGATACAGCCCTGCTTCACTCATAAACTGAATGCATTAGTTCTGAAGTTATTGAGGACCAGTGGTGATTAAACTTTGATTCATCCCGGATCCCTCTGACCACGTGGGTCTCCGGAGGTTTCCTTGTTTTACAGATTAAAGTTTTAGTCAGACCAACATTTCTCAAAGCTCTCCAAAAATAATCTTAGTAGGTGGAGCCACATATGGGTCCATGGGACTGTGGACTGTCCTGCTGTCTTAAAGTGCAGACATGACAGGAACCTACAGAATCAGTGATCAAATTATTTTATTTGTTGATAATTGATGATTTGTTGTTGATATAGGAAAAATTGCAGTTGCGATACTGAATTGCATGGAAGTGAATGATCACCGTTGACATGATTATGGTAATTTACCATTGTCTAATGGACATTGTTGTCAGGAGTATCATTGTAAGTATCAGTAACTCTATTGTTTCCAAAGGTTTCTGTTTTCTCTTTGTTCTGTTCTTTGTCATTTAAAGCAGCAGCCTTTGTGTGTGTGTGTGTGTGTGTGTGTGTGTGTGTGTGTGTGTAATCACATGTGGCACCATTATCACCAAGGGGATTCTCCTCTACTATGTCATCTTTATTTAAAGAAGAAAAGTGTATCTCTGCCGTCGTCTTGCATGATTTAAAAAACACATAAATACACAATAAGCTGTGCGAGTTCACAGGGTTGTGTCTGTAATGCATGGGTTTGCACACTAGGGTGCAGCACAGTGGACTGTCAACATACTGTTTATATCCATGACAACCACAAACAGATCGCAATATACTGTATGTCATGTTTTATTAGTGTTACAACTAACTTTAAGAACAACACTTTATATACAGTTTATTTCTTAAAGTTAAAGCACACAGAAAGCATTGGTTATTTGAATTGGAACCAGACCAAACTGTTTTTTATGTGCATCCTTTATTTACAACTTCATGTTGTAGAATCATATGAGCATGATATCAGAGCTCTGCTAAACAGCCTGCGTTTCTGTCTTGACCATTCATTTCTGAAGACACGTGTCATTTTCTCTTAGCAACGATGCTGAATAATATCAATGAGGCAGTTCTGAAACAGTTTATGTAGTACATAACAAATAATGTGCCTCGAGATTAAGTATGTCGCACTGAAGCTTTGTTTTTGACCTTTTAACTGAGCTCTAGGCCTGTAATTTACTTATCATTTAATATTCTCATTTTCATGTTATTTTTTTACTGAAACCCTATTGTAAAGGGATTACATGTTTTCTTTCCTGCAATTTACAAATACTATGAAAACCGTCTCTGGTGTTACTTGCCGCTCACTAAATCATCGTACTAAAATCTTAAAACGAAACTGAGTCAAGTGAACCACATGATCAGAGCAATTTCTTAATTATTTCTGATGAGTCCAATTGCTGGAGGCAGTCATTAGTGAACCCATCAAAACACACAACTTACAAACAATGTATTACTACGATAACGGTTAGATACTTGACTCGTCCTGTCTCAGTTTGTCCCAGAGACTCGACACCTCGTATTAGATCCGCGGCACATTGGCGCTTTAGTTTAGGGGGTCGCCTATAAAACACGTCCCGCATAGAGCCCGCCTGTGTCGCCCGGTCCCGTGCACCGCGAGCCGCTGTGTGTGATACGTTTCTCCGCCTGCACAGCTCGAGCCCTCCGGTTCGCGAGTGGTTTCGACCGCGGACAACCTCCGTGTGAATCCGAGAGGCGGTTTCCTCCGCGCGCTGCCCCTCGCGTGTGATCCCTCCCCTCGCGCTGCTCATCAGATGTGTGTCCGCTGCGCGCGGACTGTGCGCTACGGGGTCCTGTAGG
Source organism: Scophthalmus maximus (assembly GCF_022379125.1). NCBI lineage: Eukaryota > Metazoa > Chordata > Actinopteri > Pleuronectiformes > Scophthalmidae > Scophthalmus > Scophthalmus maximus. Next base: position 8,117,830 of record NC_061535.1, read on the forward strand.
GCTCCCGGCGCGTTCACGGACCCTCCGTACAAATGCGAACTGTTCACCCGGTGGGAGCGAGGTGGGTACGAAAACGCACGTAATTTAACAGAAGTCGTAGATTAATATGAAGTTTTTTTCTCCCTCTTCTTTAGTGAGGTTAATCAATGTGGTGACAGATTTAAGAGGAAATACTCGTAGACAGGTAACTTTTTTTTAGTATTACAGTAGGCTACCTGCGTGTCAAAAAGAAAATAGATGATAAACTTGGTGAGGACCAACGTGGTTGTGTAGTTTTTATCAATATAAGTTTAATTTGAAAGCAATTTAAATGATCCACCTGGAGCTTGGCACAGGAAAATACAAAAACAAACTATTATATGACTATCTTCCATGTGTACTATTTTAATAATTTATGAATACATTTTTAAATAGATTACAACCTAGTATTTTAGTTTGCAAAATCAATTGCAATTTTTTTTTTTGCAACCGAACATCTCTTTCATTGTATTGCATTGTTTTATTGTTGTTGTTTATGTTTGTCAGTGCATGTATGTATCCTCTTTTTGTTATTTATTGTGTTCTGGAGTAAAAGAAGGCAACCAAATTGCTCTCTGGATTAATAAAGTTGCATTGCATTGCATTGCATTGTATTGTAAGAATAGAAGGCTGTTGCCTATAAAAACAATGTTAAGTCGAAATGGCGTAATTCCCAGGCAACAATTGAACGCAGCATAAGCCGTGTGTGTGTGTGTGTGTGTGTGTGTGTGTGTGTGTGTGTGTGTGTGTGTGTGTGTGTGTCGCGCTCTGTTTGTGAGGCAGAGAGTTGCGTGCGAAGAGCTCGACATGTCATTCAGAGGAATCCGCCACCTGAAACGCGAGGAAGTGAAGGCGACTCAATTGGGTATAAAGCATCAGCCAACATCTGCCCCGAGCAGAGCGCAGCTGATGAAAACATCAGCTCGGAGCTCACACAGGACCTTCTCCGGTTTATTTGATTTCCCTTGGATCTATCGTTTGGCACTGCCGAGTCGGTGCACCCTGGGAGACGCATCTCTTTTCTGTACTTAAAGTGAATGTGGCTTAGCAGCCAGCATCACTATACTGGACTTAACTGACACCCCCACTGATATTGGGTTAGTGGCTATTTTTTGACGGTTTTTGTTGGGATTTTATTATTTAATTGCAATCGCTTGTTTTCAAGGACCCAGCGTGTCATCTTAATGGGATACGTTGCATAATTGTGTTCTTTGCAGCGTAATCGTGTGTAGGTTATTTATACATTAGATCTAAACTCTTTGCTAATTCACACGTGATATTTTTGTTTACATTTTAACTAATGCTTGATTTGGGTTTTATTGAACTTCATTTTTTTGGGGGCGGGGGGCTGCGGTAATTGACTGCATGTTTAACGTAAGGAATTACTTTTAATGTGCAGGAACGAGTCCGGTCTTGTTTTATCGCCCATGGTTTTCCATGTGAAGTTAACGTGCCTCTGTCTTCCTCCGCAGCGCACCTGTTTCCTCCACGGAGCACATGACCATGATCCCTCCGGGAGACTGCATGTATGCGGGCAGAAAGAGGAGGAAGCCCATCCAAAAACAGTTAAGGAGCGATGCGTAATGTGTTGTAACAGTCTTGTTTGGCAAATGGCTGCGCATTTTGTTGTTGATTTAAAAAAAAAAAAAAAAAAAAAAAATATATATATATATATATATTTCTAGCTATATATGCAGGGAAAAAACACAAGTGTCCACCTTATGATTTCGGTTATTAAAAATGTAGATAATATGATATATACCCTTGAATCACAGGCATGATCTCAAGTTAGTATTGACTACAAATGTGACACAGAATACCATGTTATAGATCTAATAATAGTGATCATAGCATTTTTACGTTGCAAACTAATATCACACATATTATTAAGCTATTTCATTACACACATTTGACCATTCTCATAGATTAATTTTAAAGATTTAAAGCCATATTGGTAGAAATAGGGGTGACTCATGGGTAAAATGAGGTCTCCTTTTTTTTGGACAAACTTGTCAGCTGACCCCATGAATAGTGAATGTAGGTTATATAAGATTTTGAAGAGGGAAGTGGTAATTTAACAAGGCCTGTGGCATTTATAAAGTTTTCATGTTGTGCGCTGCCTTTGCTGCTGATCTAAAAGGAAATGTTTTCCGCATCAAATCACATCATTTTATGTGGACTGAAATATACATTTCAAATCTACTTCATGTCACTTGACGTTCTAGGGGTTTGAATCAGAAATCGGTGCCTTTATAGTCATTCAAGTAAACTTTGGCTGAACAATCTGATCAAGCCTTGTCGTTCACTTGTATTCATTTGCTTATATTTCAATTGCAAAATGTGTGTCGTCGCAACGAAACAAAGTCGAGGCATTCGCGTAAAAGTTTTCCGTCTCTGTGGAGATCAACAGAAAGTGTAATCTGTGGAAATTGGAGCAGACCGTTACATATGTGGATCATGTTAAGCTTAGCTGGTAAAGCTGTGTACACCATATTAAAATACACAAACAACTCTGTGCCCAAGGACCATTTTAAGTTTCTGCGGCACTGAGAAGGATAGTGCAGTATGCCCAATGCCTTTAATATGTGCGATCACTGAGAAGATTGAAACGGCCACGGTGCATATCAGTAATATAGGTAATTTACTTTTAAATAAAACTTCAACATTCACATCAGCTTGAAAAGATATTTTGTAAGGACTGAAAATGAATATGACAAAACTCTTAGATCAGTAGTTTTGTCTTGTAAAGAAAACAAAAATAATATCACTGGAGGAAACACAAATCAGTGTGGTGCATGGTTTATTAGTGTATTAGGGAAGGCAGAGTCAGAAGAAAATGCAGTTTAAAGAAAGAAGCACTTGTGTGGTTTAAATGGTCATGTGTCTGTAATTGGGTAGACAAGGTGTGGTATTCACCATGCTTAACCATTCCTGTAGTTTGTATCCTAACAATGAGGAGCAGCAATTAAAAGTCTCCCTTTAATATTATGCACTATTTTTCATTTCATATTATTTGTGTTTTGTGGTTTTTCTGGTAAATGCAGGCTCTTATAGCCACAGCGTAGAAGTTAGAATATGTACTGTATATCACTGATGATGACAAGGTGACTGTGTACGCTTAATGAAAAGGTCTGTGTCATGTACTAATGTTGCCGTTAACAGAAGCATGGCTCCAACAAGTGAAGTCAAACTAAGTTAAACCTTTTCTGTGTCTCATGCTTCTTGTTGAGGTGGTTCTTTGTGTAATCAAGTTGGCAACGTTAAGCTAAACCGGTTATTATTTGGGCAACTTATTTTATTGCATGACTACTGATCAACGCACACATTCCCTGTTTGCCCTCTCAACCCCCTCATTCTCTCTCCCCTCTGTCCGTGTCGACTTCAGGAAGCCGTCCTCTGCCAATGAGAAAACCAACCCGTCCAAGCGGCACCGGGACAGGCTGAATGCTGAGCTGGACCGGCTGGCCAGCCTGCTGCCGTTCCCCCCGGATGTCATCTCCAAGCTGGACAAACTGTCCGTGCTGCGGCTTGCAGTCTCCTACCTCCGCGTCAAAAGTTTCTTCCAAGGTAGAGGAAGTCAAAATTTGTCTTTTGTAGGGGAATGCGCTCGGTGTGTGTGTGTGTGTGTGTGTGTGTGTGTGTGTGTGGGCGGGGGGGGGGCTTTAAGCTGATAGGGAGTCGCTGAGGTTAGACTGATTTATGGTGTTAATAATGGGATATCATTTTCTTTAAATAGGCATAGAGTACAATTTTTCACCTTTCATCTATTAGATATGATGCAGTGAATTTTAATATTTTGCCTGGCCACATGAAAACCCATTAACTTATGTAAATCGATGCGAGGAGACACTGATAAGATGTTACATGGTTATTAAGTTATTAACATGATCAGTAGTTGTAGTAGTTACAGCCCTATAGGTAGTTTTATCCTGACATTTTGGAATATATTGGCATGGAAATAGTTGCTTTAAAGGTGTTAAATCTTACAACCATTAGTCACACCCTTGTTTTCATGAGGCTGGTGTCTGTTTGATGGTCAGCTGTGCTTTTCAATATCGTGTGTGCTTTAAATCCATGTTAAGTGCAACTTCTGATAACAGGAGAAATACTGATAATAGCAGCCTGTTAAGTTCTGGTCATCTCTTGGAATCTTGGAATAACCTCGGAACTTTTTCTTTCTGCGTCATGAGTAAAAGTCCTCTGAGCTTTAGGTCTTGAACTGAGTCTAATTCGAACCAACAGTGATAACTCAAGGATAAACAGCGCAGGTTGCATTATTGGAAGTTCACTCTACTGCTTCATCTGGAAACATTATCTAGACAAAACTTTTCTTTTGTTTAAATCTCTCCCCTGTTTTATGGTGGAACTGATATCGTATTTTTGTGTTTTCTCAGTCCCTCGTGTTACTTCCTTTATTCTTTGACGTGATTTATAATTGACGTTTTATTAAATCGGTGAAGATGATCTATGATGATTTGAAAACGGTTTGTGACAGCACCTCTGTTGCTATGAGGTATTATTTGTCTTTCAGTCACATGTAATTAAGACGTACACTGAGGCCCACACTTGTTTTCCCACCCTCCCACCATCCATTGAATGCCTCCGTTCTTATTCTCCACATTCAGCTTCAAATATTCATGGGCATCTTGTGAACATATTTTGTTTGTGGCTGCTTTATCAACACAGAAGCCACTGGCACAGCTTTATGTGGCAGCACTAGAGACAAGAGGTGCTTTTTTCTTTTTCTTTAGAAATTAGCATCATCCCACTGTCTCTTTCTTGCTGGAAAAATGTGCATGATAAAGACAAAAGAGGGTGAGGGGGGAAAGGAACCTCACTGCCTTCCTAGTCTTGGGGGGGCTGGAAGAAAGTCCTCATCCAAAGCTCTTTTCTTGGTGAAGTTGTCCGACCAGTGGAGAGTTTTGCAACCATTTCTGTGGCACTCTTCCCTCACCTTCTCGTCCTCTGATCCTTACAGTATGCTTAATCCGCATCATCCGCTGCCTTTGGTTTGGCATGGAACCCAACAACTGGCATCCTGTTGGCTGGAGTCATGCAACACAGATACACTCTGAATGCTCTTTTAGCTTAGCCATCACGCAAAGATGCTGTACAGGTGCTAATGGGACTTATTAAGGCTGCCTTTCCTGGATAACGGCTCACGCAGAGAGATAGAGAGAGAAAGACCGCAACCACCGCCTCTGTGAAGAGCGATGATGGGTGTCAGTGCAGCAAAGTGAAGAGCTGTAAAATGAAGGTGGTTCAGGCATGTGTGTGAAACTGATAAAAGCGTTGAAAGGTGTTTAGAAGTTGTTGAAAGCTGAGAGGCGATATCGCTTGTGCATTGTTCGGCAGCGCTAATAGCTCACCTCAAAGCTTTCAGCTCATCTCAAAGTTACAGTCATTTTTTTTTTGGCATTGAAATGAACAGGTGGCATTTATCTGTAAATATTCAATATCTTCTATTCTAAAACCCCGTGAACATGCATTACTGCCAGAGCCTGAATTTTATTGCTCTCCCTCTGCTGGATCCCTTCTTATCAGTGGCAGAAGTGACCAGCTTAGCTGTCTTTTGATGCTACACTAATGGGATTAATTAGAGTGGAACAGGGGGAGATTTGGTTCCGTGTGCATCTCCCTTTGGTTCCCTCACTTGAATATTTCAATTGCAGTTTTTACACTGATATTTAAACATGAAGTCTAGCCAGAGCATTTCCACATAGATCTAAGATGAGCAACACGTACATGTCCACGTCCTTCCTGTGGTTTTGGAACAACAGTCATTAATCATCTTTTCTTTTTTTCTTTTTTTTTCTTTTCAGTGACTCATTCCCTGGAAGCATGACATGAGACCTTGCAAACTACAATTTGTGTCTTTTGCCTTTATTACCATAGAGGAAGAATGTATATATATATTTTTTCCACCAATTATGTTGCAGTTCCCCTTTTTGTCCACTTGGGGGACTCTGTGAAGTTACTACCCATTCCTGACAGATGTCCCGTTCAGTTAGTTGTGATTAAGTGAGTACGGGATTTGGCTTCAGGTTGGGTTGTATCACTTGTGTTGTTCCTTTAAGACTTAGCTTTATTGACTTATAGGTATCTCGTGTACAGTGTGGGAGAAGCTTCAGAAAAAGAGAAGCAGGTGGTTTTGTAAGCACCTGAGATTCTGCCCCGTTGCTGTCGCGTGACTGCTCATGGGTGGAGCATAGTAAACGTTGTTTACCTATGCAGCAAATATACCCATCTGCCTTTTTTGTGCATGTGTAAATAATAAAGCAACATAAAGAGATTCACTTGAGTTTCACTGAAGTCATCATATTCCATGGTATGTTTTGCAGGCACAAGGAGATATGATTCCCTACGCTATTCCACATGTCTCCCAGGCAGAAAAATAGAAAAAATACAGACCAACTAGAGAAAATCTTTCAAATACATGAACTTTAATACACACGTGTATAGACTTAAAGCAAGTACTTCTAGAGCAAGTACTTCTATGAGGACATACATGTGTGTGTGTGTGTGTGTGTGTGTGTGATGACAGTCAGCAGGCTGTTTTTCCCTTCCCCTCCATGCTAGGTCTCTGTCCTCACTGTAATTGCTGAGCTTGTTAAATATTTACCCTAAGGATTAACTATTACTCCTTTGTCTTTCTGCCCGGATTGCCTTTATTTTTCCTCCGGTGATGTATGTGTTTTTAAAGTCTGTTTTGCGTGATTGTGTTTCCCTGCTTTCTATCTCATTATTTGAAACTTGAATTTTGCTATTGTTTTGAACATTTAATTAGGTTTCAACCATATTTTTAGAAAGGATGAGGTTATTAAAAACACATCTTAATTCCATTTTAATGAATTTGCCTCGTTGCTGACAGGGTGTTGATTCTGTTGTTGTATAATAAAACACCTGAACTAGACTAAATGCAACATCATTTTTTGGTGTCCTACTACCGTTAATCCTTACTTAATTTCCTTTCCTTCTGTCCTCCTCCTTTTTCCCTTATCCGCTTGTTGCGCTGATGCCTGTTGGACTAATATGAATTGAAATTGGCTCTAACAAGACTAAATGTCAGCAGAGCTTGTAACGAAAATCAGATGGGAGTTTTAAGACCGAGATCCTGGCGACCACATAATAAGGGACAGACCGTCCTCCCTAATGTGCTGCCTGTCATCCTATAAATAAGGCTGTTGTATTGCTCTGCTATGGGCTTGATATCAGTTGATGTTATTTGTAATAATGCATTTAAATTAGCTGCTGGCATGATTTATATTTCAAAAAAGCTACAGCTAAGTTGGATTTCTTTTTTTGTGGGCTTTGTTTGTGTGTAATGTGGTCATATGATTGCAAGCAGAGGAACAGCTTGCTGTTGATATTGCATGTTGCTTCTCTGGCTCCTTCATTCTTTGTCACTCTGATAACGCAGACATTTTTTGAAACAAAGAATTCTTTGAGAAAAGTTATTGGTAAAACATGTGAACTTGTGACCACCATTGGTCCAAATCCACAAAAGGGTTAGAAAAGTTTTAGTCGGATTGAAATCTGTGTGTGTGTGTGTGTGTGTGTGTGTGTGTGTGTGTGTGTGTGTGTGTGTGTGTGTGTGTGTGTGTGTGTGTGTGTGTGTGTGTGTGTGTGTGTGTGTGCGTGCGTGCGTGCGTGCGTGCGTGCGTGCGTGCGTGCGTGCGTGCGTGCGTGCGTGCGTGCGTGCGTGCGTGCGTGCGTGCGTGCGTGCGTGCGTGCGTGCGTGCGTGTGTGTGTGACCTCAATTAATGCCCCACCTTCCCTCATAGCTGTCGGACCAGTCAGGGTGTTGACTACACACACACTGAAAGATTCAAGTGCAAGTGTACCCATCTATGTAAAGTTTGATCAATTGTGATGATTGCAATGCTGATAGTCCCGCTGCTACACAAAGTCCATACAATACAGCAGCAATCAGTGTTTAGGGCCTGCACCTACTAGTCTGCGTATGTATGCGAGCCATGTTTCATGATGTTTCGTTGTCTGTCTCTAAATGCTGTGTGAGCTATAGCAAAAGAGGAAGAGAAAGACCACAGGCCCCACAGACTCACACCACGCATACGCCACTTGTGACGTCAGCCGGCAGACAGGAGGCGATTTTGTAACCAAGTCGCCATCATGCAATAGAGGAAGGAGAGAACAAGACAAAACAATCAGTCTAGGTCCTAATTCTCTCATATACAAATTTAAGATCATTTCTTGGGTGTAAGCTCCCTTTTCACCGCTATTTGGGTTAATCTTTTTCATGTCAAATCTGTATCCAATCGAGTCAACACAAGTGCAGACCATTTAATTTCCCAAAGAGGGAAGTGCTGCAGCGTGATAGCTGCTCATGAATGGAGTCTTTGCTCAGGGGTGAAAATGTGTTCAGGTCAGATTATAGATGGACTTTGTATTTACTAAACTCTCAGTGACCCCTGGACGTTTTCCTTCCCTAAACTCTGCAGCCCAAACGCAGACAAGACGCCAGAGCAGAGGCCAAGACAAATCAGCAAGCTGCACAGACTTTAGATGAAGTGACAAGGATTTTGCAACAGAAAGGTCAAGATGTGGTCACTTTACTGTTGTTTTGAATTCAGTCAGAGCTATTGAAATTTCTGCCGCACCATATACTTCCACCCACACATTCTTCACATTCGTAAACCATGTAAAAGGAGATAGTATTTGTTAGCTTTGTCTCTGACCCATTGAAGCCCATTCCTGTGCATGTGTTCGTGTCTTCACCCTAAACTCATAACTCATCCTTTGTTTGCTCCATGTGAGCATGCTGACATTAGCATTTAGCTCAAAGCGCCACTGTGCCCAGATACAGACTCAATGCGGCTTTAGACCATTTAATGAGAATCAGGACAATTTGGGGTGTTTGAAGGAACCTACTCAGGCTTACCTGTGACACTAATATCAATAGGTACTTGGCTGCACAGCTCATTAACCCATTTGTTACATCTGTCTAAACCTTTGTTGAAGTGAACACTCAAACCCTGTGAAGGTCAGGCCCCTTAGACCTTTTCATTTGCCCCTGTTGTCTGACACAGTCACAGTCTCAAAGGGGACCAGGAATCACTGGGAATCAGTTAAACTTCATGGGCAATTAGTATCAACTCGACGAGCTGTGAATCAATGCTTACACGCTGATCTCTTGATGCTTCATTCGCGCCTGACGATTGCACATTTGAGTCCTCCAGTACGCAGTGCGCGCCAGCCTGAAGGATACAAGGAATTCCACCCAACAGCCCATCATATCAGTTGAATGTCATATGTCACAACAAGCCTGAAGACAGAAAAAAAGCTGACTGGCCAGCGCTGTACTGGTGTATCCCCAGTTCCTCCTGAGCTCTTACAATATACCAGACTTTTTTCCGTGATGCTATGAATGCGTTTTCATATCACAGCCAGCAGCTGACGTTCTCACTATTTCTTTTGACAGTTCAATAGATCGTTAGTTGTAGCATCTCATCAGTTTCAGTGATAGTCATAGTGGCAGAAACACAAATCCCCAAAACACTTATAGAATTTCATTATACACAGTTTGACCATGACACGTTTCTCTTTCTCTTCTCCTATTTCCCTTCTTCCTGTTCTACGGGGTCCTGCCCTCCTGTTTGTTTCACTGACCTCTTTAAAAGAAAATCACCTCTCGTTGACGTGTGTGGAGAGTGCGTGACCAGGATAAATGACAGTGCTAAGGCTTTTCTCCTTCCTCTTTTCCTCTACATGCAATGTCTGTAATTCTGTGCTACGACCTCTTCACATAAAGATAGATGTGTGGGCGATTATTACATTTCCAGTGTAAATAGTAATGACTCTCATGGGAAACCTTATGCCAGTGGTCAGGGTCTTACCTGTTCACATTTGTTGTGAATAGGGTAAGATGCAGTTATATGGATACTTGTGATGATAGTTTGTTCATTTAAGTTGCCGAAATCCTCTTTAAACATCATTTAAACACTTCATGGACACGATTTAGATCCTTTTTGGTTAAAGAAAATGTGCTCATCAAGGTGCGATGACCCTGTTTTTATTGAATGGTTGTTATGCTGGTACTAGCTCCATGCATATTTTCTATTTAAATGTTATTATATTCTCTATTGTTGCTATTACCCGCCCAATGATTCCATGCTAAATTGTGCATTAGTTGCATGTCGGCCCACTCTCCCACCCTGTCCGTGTGTGTTTGCCCCCTCTGCAATAATCGGCAACACAATAGCTGTTAACTAGCGCGACGGGCCAGCTTTGCTAATCCCTTGTATGTGTCGAGGACCGTGAATGGAGAAGCCGCCGTATGCATTTAGGATCCTCACAGCTAACTCATTAGTTGCTTGAATCAAAGGCATGACACTGGCTTTGTCCCTGCCTGGCCTCTCGTGCCACAGACACTGAACTCGCTTGAGTGGAGTTGGACTCGGTGTGCCTGGGGGCCAGCGGAGACCCCTGGGATCACAAAAGGCCATAAGTGAATCACTCAAATCAGTGCCGAGGGGGGCCCCCTCAGACGCTAACTGTAACAGCTAGTGGCGGCTGCGCGGCAATGGGAGGTGTGTTTGTGTGCAAGTGTGTGTGCACGAACAGACGGGCAGAGTGTGTGTTGGAGTTTGAGTGAGTGTGAATAGACAGCCAGGACTCATGCAGAGGGAGCAGAAGCCTTTGTTGGCCCAACACTATTGTTGGAAGCTGTCTTGTGTAATTATTGTCACGGCTACCGCCTAGCACGCTGCTCTGCCGGAGCAAGAGAAGCACAGTAGGACACGGAGGGAAGCAACAAGCGCTCTGAATCCCCTGGAGATTAAGATGATGATTATATTATGGAAGCAGTTAAAGCTCACAGTGATGCTACAAACTTGCTGACAAATCACAGCTGTTGTTTTACATATTTTGTGATATCATGGCATTCAATTACAAATCTTATATCCTGCTCTAACGTCAGGCCTGTTTTAACCTACAGTTATTGGATGATAATGTTCTTGGCAGACATAATTCTTATTACAAACATTTGTTCTGCTTTTGGTTTGCAGTGTGCTATTTTTACAAGCACGCCACTCTAACCATGCCGAACCCCAACTACACCCCTTTTGGCTGAGATTAAATAATTTCACGATGCCAATTTATATTCATCCCCCCACACAACAAACAAATAGACTTTGTTTATCTCCGTGCAAACATGCAGTATAGCTACAGTTTTATTCCTGCCCAAAGCAACATGTTGAAAAGCCATTTGATAACTCATTAAGACTCGGAAAAGTTATTTTTTTCATTTGTTTTGGCGTGCTGCAGGCAGTTCTGCGCAGAAGCTGCTTCCTGAGTTTTGTTTAAAAAGATTCTTGTGGGATCGCTGAATTGCAGAAAATTGCATTCATTTGGCAACAATGCAGGAAATTGCAAAGAAATTCTTACAATTGTACTAACATTTTAAGACAACATTAATAGAAATAACATGATCAATAGCCGAATCTAAGAATCCAATTTTCTTATTGGCAAGCTTGTCTGTTTACCTCAATTGTCCTGTTTGCACGGATTAGACACAGGCCGCAATCAACTGACTGATAGCACGACATAGATTCACTCCAAAGAACCGAACACTGGCCGTCATCTTGGCTCAAATGGCCACTGGTTTCCTCCCGGTGAACACCCAAGGCCTATTAGCTACAGCACAACCAATTTAACATGGCCACCAGCATAAAAAGCTCAGCGGTGTCAGTAATGCGATCTGTTGATGGCTAAGCCGACCGAATGGAGCCGCTATTCATAGCGGCTGATGAATGAACTTTGTGACACTGTTCTGGCACGATATGGGGAAACATCCTACCAAGACATACCACTAACCAGCAAAGTGGGTGTGAAGGGATAAAGGCAACTAAATCTAACTGTCACGTTTGTCTCACCACTGGTTGTCTGACAAAACAATTTCCATTCATGAAACACAAGCCTCTAACCTCACCTGAATGCCTTATAATCCTGTACTCCTACACTGTTAATTTTGCAACAGAAAGATGCTCAAAATGAACAAATAGCTGATTTCAATACATTATGAATTCAGGTTATACACTGAGTGAATGCTGAAATGCCAGCACTGAGCAGTTTGATGGAACGAATGGCGATATTGCTGGTAATAATCAGGACTGTGTTGTTTTCCCCAGTAGATCGCATGGCATGACTACCACGTGTACAACATGTCAGTAGGTTGTAGCCGTCTGCTGTTCGCCTGGGCATGCTGTACATCAGACCGTTTGTTTTGTCTGTCGCCTCCATTTATCTTAATTGAAGCATGCTTCAGTGTACAGCAGTGAACAGGCCCAGTCCCTGCTGTTGTTCGCTAATGTAAATCGATATGTTTCCATGCGGTTGGAAAGATCACTAACCAAAGGTGGCATCTGACCCGATACAGCTCGATACACCGACTACCGTCGGCCAGATGAGGTCCCGTTTCATCAGCATTTGATATGGGAAAACAGGAGCACGTAACCCAGCCCAAGTAAAAATAGTTCCTCAGATCATGTCATATAAAGTTAGAGTCATTTGGATAAGCTTTGGGGGGGTTCCTTTTTTCAATCTCAGATGAGGTTGGGCCGACACAGTGCCAGGTAATTTCACCATACACAAATCTATGATATTATATCCATTTAATGCTGCTGTATAAAACAGCATGTGTTTGAGTCAGAAAGGGCCAATTAATATCAAGAGCTAATTAAAGAGGACTAGAACATGTGATTCAAGGGGGTGTTTAAAAGGGTTTGCGTGTTTAAAATAAATTGGCTGGCAGGCCTTTGCTGCGCTTGGTTCATCCAGAGCACTCTGAACTCTGAGTGAACTCCTGCTCTTTGCCGAATTATCATCGAATGAGTGAGCCTGACAAAATATTTTTAGGGCGGGGAGAGACGCAAGCAGAGGGTACAGCGAGAGGGAGAGAGGGTAAAGACAATTGTTTTCTCATCACACATCACGAAACACACATTTACTTGGGCGCCGCAAGGAGACACAAAGTGAAGGTGAACATCAGTAAACAGCAGCAGGATCGTCTCTGACATGACGGCGTCCAGGCACATTGTTAAAGAGGGACAGCTCTGCAGGGGCAAAATGTCTCACCCAGGCAGCCAGGTATCTCGGCAGTCAGGACGGAGAGAGAGTGTGTGTGTGTGTGTGTGTGTGTGTGTGTGGAGGGGAGTGGGGCTGAGAAACAGTGAGGCATAGAGAGGGAGAGAGGCAGTTGCGTGACTTGTGCTTGGCTCACTCTTCAGCCCCCCAGGCGTTAGTTGTTAGCCAGGAGAAAGGAAGGTATATCTTAACTGTTCAACAGTGTGTGTGCACTGTAAAAAATAAATAAAAAGGAAGCGCATGTGGAGGGATTTCGTCTTGTATCCATCATGTGACAACGTCATGTGTCAACCTCCTTGTCAGTAGAGCTAGTCACAGCTGGATTGATCTGTATAAAAGCTGCGACGCTCTTGTATTACACCTTACACTGGCATTAAATGACACAGTGTGGCATCATTGTGTTCAGTGTAAACAAGGACAAGTGCCGTAGTGAAGGGTCTTCACGGCAGTGTGATTGGATCTTTGATTATAAGGTTTCTTCAGTGTTTCATCCATTTCTTTTTTAACTAACTAAAGTATTTGCATTTCCACAACTTCCACAATCTATTAATTTAAATGCCTCAGTATAGCAAATATTTTTTCAATTGCAAATGTAACAACCTTTTCTAGTTAAATGGGACCTTTCTTTATCACCACAGATGCCTAAGACTTTTTAATTGTGGGGTCAAATTTACCTGTAATGTCATTTGGAGAAATCACATGAGTTATTCCCCTGACAAATAGGAAAAAGAGTAAGAATGGGGGAGATAATAAGGAAGAGGGAAAACAAGGACAAGGAGAGAAAAGGACAGAAAGAGGTGGTGAAGAGAAGTGTCAGACTCTGTTTCTGTCCCCGAGGATCGTGTTTAAATTGGCATGTTGCAGAGAGCACTGTTAGACCGAATTTAAACAGCTGCCGGCTTCACCCACAGCAACACACACACACACATACACAAACACACACAGACACACACTGTGGCCCTCCCCTGCTCTAAGTTTGCGTGCGGAGCTGGGAAATTCTCCATGCTAATGTGCCAGGGTTTGTTTTCATCATCAAATTGCAAATGTTTTAAATATACATCACACACACTCACACACACATGTAGCCACATTCATCCAGTCAGAGCGATGACAGTCTAATCCTTGTTTTCATACAGTGTCATCTGTCACTTCCACCCATGTTTATTTTTCATATACCACTCCCATAATTTTTCAGTCATATTTGCTTTCTAATGCGGCATATCTTGACCTATGATGGATCGCACTTCTTTCCCTGGCTGCGTTTCCAGATTAAGACGTGCATGGGATTTTTTACAGTGGTGGATAACAATTAGCTCGATTACAGGGTGATTAAAGGGGAAACTGAGTGGAGCGCTGGCATGTGTGTGTGGTGACTGTGCAGCCTTGAATACTTAACTTTTAAATCTTAAGCCCTTAAACCGTAAATCATACATTGACGTCCTTCACCAGAATCACAGTTTACACAGCGTAGTATAGTAGGAAACCAAATTGCTGTTGAGACTTTTGGATAATTGTTTGGACAATTTAAATCAAACGTGATGAAATTGTCATCCTGAAATCCGACCCAGTTTCTCCGTGTGAAAAGTGAGCCGAGCCCAGCAGTTTTCTCACACTGTTGAGATGTTGATATGACAGTCTGCACCAACGTTGAAAGCCTGTATAAATATAGCTCCAAAATCAAAGCTGAGCCACATCCATCCACTCGTCGTCCAGAGCTGCATGCCACCTCCGTCATTTTATCTGTTTGATATAAGTATTAAAAAAAAGAAGCAGTTTTCACATATATTTTCCCTGTGCCATAGCATCACATTGTAAAAACTTTGTTTTTGCTGGGGGTGATGTTGAACTTTGCTACCTCCTGCACATTATTGCCTGTCAAATGTTTGCTGGGATGCCTTATTGGATTTTCTGGGGAAAAGAACCTGCTTAATCTTGGCTTAAAGATATGGATAACCCAGTTCAACATGAAGGAGTGTGAAATGCTTTTTTTCCCAGGGTTAAGAGCTGAGTCAATGTAGGGTTATCACTTCAGTGATCAGTTATATTAGTCCATTGCTTATTGCTCCATGGGAGCAATCATTTCCAGGTTTGGTCTTGCACAATCCCATTACACCCGACAAAATGATCTTCTTACACCTTAAAAAAAACATCTACTAAAAACATAAACAGTATATACTTCCTTGTCCCTCCCAAGAAAACCACACAGTTATGATGTGATGCCCATTTGTTTTTATCCTTTTTTTGCTGAATAAAATACAATCAGCAATCTGTCTCAGAGGGGATGATAACAAAAAACATCTTAGGCTATTTAAAATGAAATTGAAGCAATGATTGGTCAAAGCTCGGCCATGACTAAAAGATGAGGGTAAACAACAAATCACTGGAGACTCCTTCCTTGTGACTCATGAGCAACGGGTTCTCAGAAAGGAGTGAGCGAGAGAGAAAGAGGCTTGGGGGAGGAGGAGGGGGGACCATAATAACATCATTGTGGCTGTTTGAAGTCGCATCAGGCCTATTTCCCAGATACAGTAAGTACAGGCTGTCTGCATGTCTACTGGCCTCTCGCCACTCAAAGGCCACATTCATGGAGGCGCTGCCGCCCTCTCAGAGGGCAATTGGATCCACCGGATACCCTTCCCTTCTCACGCAATGTTGTGTAAACCCGTGGAAAATGACCTCAATATGTCCTAAACAAGTTAAGGATGAAGATGCCACACCCGCTCACATGTCTCAGGCATGATAATGCGGTGATAGTTTTATAAATACCCACTCTCATGCACACACAGAAGCAGCAAATACTGATTGTTTTCCTGCATCTGTCAACGTTTCTCGCTTGAGCTAGTGCTGCTGTTGGATCCCTTTAAAGGCTAACAGCTCATCCATACCATCTGTTCATATTGGAGTCCTTTGTCTTTCATGTCGGCTTAAACCAAAGAGTTATTTGTAGCTTCTGGTGGAAAACAACTATAGGGAATTAGCTAGAACTAACAAATGCAACAGGGCAGTCTCCCTTGTGGAGTTTAAACTGATAATAAAGATTGTTGTAGTGAATCAGGACAGTGTAATCAGGAAGATCTCATCAAATCAATGCTACCTGTGATGAAACAAGATTATAGAAAATAAAATCAACATGTGACAGTCACTGTTTATATTGCGGCAGTGGCGACAAATAAATCGATGTATGGGAATCAGTTACAAGTTTTGAAATACTTTTGGTTCATTAACTGTAGCGGGTCAGAGGAGGTCAGCTGAGGAGACGGTCCTTCAGTGTTGCCCAGGATGCATTTGTGTTCACACCACTGAAAGAATGTGGGCACAAGCATCCCATGTGGTCTTGACTCACTCATCTCCTGGGGTCTCCTGACCCTGCATTTCTAAACTGTGTCTTCTTGCGTCCTTAATATTTTCTTTACTTATCTCTGTGAAGGAGCGGGTGCAGTTGTATGAATATAAATTACATCATTTTCACTTGTGGACCCAAGTGAATCAGTGGGAAACGTGGATGCTGTGACTGTACGAGTAGTTCATTTATTCCCAGCTCTTGAATTTGTAGGAGCAGATGTCATCATGATGCTGATTCCCCCTTTTTTTCCACTTACATAGAGGCCACCTTTTCCCTCATGGTTTTTAAAATTCCTTTGCATTATTCATGTTCTCCTTTTTCATTCACCCATGTCTTTCATTCTTTATCACCTTCTTTTTCATTGTATGCAGTGTGTTTTCTTTTTTTACTTTGTTTTGCCGTCCCTGAGCCTGTTAATCTTCGATTTAATCCTTCCTCTCTGGTGGTGCCACCACTCCTTGGCCTTGAGGCCTGGACAACCTCAACCTGACTGTGTTCTGACGTGGCTTTAGCCTGCCTCCCACGCTCTCTCTCACTCACTTTCCTTTTTTTGTTTCATTGTTTTTCTTGCTTTACTTTACTCACCTGGCTATTTCTTGTTTTCCTGCCCTGCATGATTTTTTAACCCAGCGCTGTTTACTATAGAGGTGGTTAGGGCCTGCAAGGCAGAAATAATCTCTAGAAGGAGAGAGCAAGAGGGAGAAACCCTATTGCATAATTCATTTGGCCATCACAATGCCAATTCTGCATTCATCCATCATTGGACCAGCATCTTTATTAAAATGTCAGATGGGGCAATTCATGTAGAAAACTCAGAGGCTTGACCTAATTGGCAGAACCACGTGATCACTGATGAGACTGGAGCTGCTGTGGCAGACAATCAGCTATGATTCACATTTTCCAGAAAATCTGTTTTAGTTTAAGTAATTCTGTTGAAATGTTGTTTGAGTCTTTATCTTTTTTATTCACTCGTCAGTCAACTGTTTCCCAACATTACCAGCATTCTTAACTCTATGTGGTTATATTGCTGCTCAAACTTCAATTGTTCAAACTGTTCATCAAGCCTTCCAGGACTTGGACTGAGCAAACATGAAATTGGGATTCAATCTAGGATCTTAAAATCTCTACTACCTTTAATATAGTGACACAAGCTCTTGTCTGTCTTACTGGTTAAAAAAGACATTTCCTGTCATTCTGTTGAAATTAGTAAAGGCAGAATATTACATTCGGTCTGTACAGCTGATAGATTCCCTTGTAACACATCCCATGTTTCTAGTCAGCAGCTGGATGGATAGCAGCGACAAAACACCTGCCAAAAGCCTTCAGGCCAGAGCCTTTTCTCTTGGCAAGCTGCTCCTCCCTGCTACTTCAAGTCCTTCTCCTTCTCATGCAACCTCTCCCGGCCAATTTCCCAGTCAATTTCCAGGCCATATTGAGGCTGTTTTGTGGCCTCCCCCCTCCCCTGTTGGTGATGTCATGATGACAAAAAACACAAACTGAGTTTTGATGAGCTGGAAAATCTCAGTCCTGCTTGTAAAGAATTATTGTCTTCTCTGTGTAGAGCAAAATGTCTACTTTTATTAGAGTACAGATAATAATTTAAATCAACAAGGTTTGTTGTCTCCATGCACATAGTACACCCACACTTTTGTACTTTGTGAACAATAGTGACCATTGTTGAACTTTTAAAAAAGGGACAAGTGATTGTCCAGACATAACAAATGAGCACAGTAGCAAGTGTTGGATTTCTCCAAATGTTAAGGAGTTGCAAAAGCAGAAATTTAAGGGAAATGTGTGTTTGTCTGCTCAGATATAATGTCCTGCTAACTGGCTTACTGTCCACAGCCGTTACCTCGAAGACCGGGGACATTTCATACTGCATTATTTAGGGCTATGGACTATAATAAGAAGCTCTGCTTACACATAGCACATCCCTGTGCAGGATTTCCTAAGGCTAATGTTAGCTCAGGCTTGCTTTTATTGGATCAGCGGGGGCTTAAACTCCAGCTAATTTAGCCATGCATGTCATTTGAGGTAACATTACCTCAGTAGTCTCTCTAAAAGCCTTCCTCTGGAAATCTGTTATTTCAAAAGGTATACTGCATATTTCAGTTAAATCTGCAGCTACAACATAGGATGTAATGTTTTTGGGGGTATTTTTTTTGCATCTTTTCAACATTAGTCATTTCATACTGGTATCAGATCTGTCAGGTCATACAGTACATAAGAGATGTCCAAGAAGCCAGACCTTTGTAGGAATTAGAAAAAGTATTTTACAAGACCAGCAATGAGAATGGTCCCTTTGTGTCTCTGCCTTCCTAAACCCGTTCAGACCACTGGCATCCCACTTTCTCTCTGCCCGCTACCTCTTCCTCTTGGCTCCCTGTCATCTTCAGTTACTGCATTTTCCTCCTCAGGCTATCCCGGTGGTAGAAAGGTGATGAGAGGATAGAGAGGTGTTGGGACAGACAACAAGGCAGGAACAAGAGGATGACAGAGAGGAGGGGGATGGGGGGGATAGGCCCGGTCAGGAGAGGACAATGTGACGCTCTGTGTCCTGGACACTGGAAGAATTTAGCTGCTCCACATTGCCATCACCGTGTTACCCACACACACACGCACACACACACACACACACACGCTTTTTGTGATCCCTGTTATGATCTTTGGATGCATTGCTGTCAAACTGACTCTCCTGCTCCAGCAACTGGCATCATTAACTCCAATGTGGTTTATCGGGTAAAGGCAGAGCTATTGCTTCCTAAGTATGCACTCACCACATTTAGAGAGCTCTTAAAAGAATATATAATATATATAAATCCACTAATGCAGAATGTTCCCAGAACAGGCGTATACTGTATGCATTTTTGCTCAAGTAAAACTCAAAGAAGGTATTTAATTGTTAAAAGTGATTACAGTTACAGGTTTAATCTGAGAATCAGCTTTAGCTGGTGTTGCTTTCCCACTCTGCGGCCACAGGTTGCACGTGTGCTGCCAGCAGCGTGGGGATGCTTTGAGCACAGAGAGCCAAAAATAGACATGCTGACCCTTTAAAAGCAGAGTCTGTAGCATGTTGTGGCTGCTGGGAAAGAGCCGCGTACTGTCTCTTTAAGACAGGGTTTTTGTGTGGTGTAGTATTGCTGTGTGTGTGTGTGTGTGTGTGTGTGTGTGTGTGTGTGTGTGTGTGTGTGTGTGTGTGTGTGTGTGTGTGTGTGTGTGTGTGTGTGTGTGTGTGTGTGTGTATATAAAGCTGACTGAGCAGGCAAGGGGTTGCGTGACTACTGCAGACAAGGCTGTGACCTCAGAAAAGTGGTTATGAAAACGATCTGTCGAAGCGAGCGGAATGACAGTGAGTGAGAGAGTGAGTGGATGAAAACGAAACGATGGAGCAAGCAACAGAGAGAGAGAGAGGCAGAGAGAGAGAGAAAAAGCCCTGAAGAAATTAGTTCATTTACAACTTACAGTACGCTACACTGACACTGGAGATCTGGCACACACACGCATACATGTATTCCTTAAGGTATTCAATGCATATAGACATACACTAACTGTCACACATAAACATACTGTAGAAGCAGTTCTTTCCTTGTGCTGTTCTGAAAGCATTTTAACAGAGCCGCGAGTGACCGACAGTGAAGGCCACTACATTCACACAGGGGAGCAGATCGCGTGCTTTGACAGGAGCGATGCAGAAAGTCAGAGATAAAAAAAAGAAGAATAGAAAAAGAGGAAGGGAATATTTTCATCACAGAGACTCAAAGGAAAAAAAACAGGAGGGAGATGGAAGAAGAAAGTCAGGTATCATATTCCTTCTGTGGCAGTGGCATGCTTTGAATATCCAGGAGAGATTCCTGAGGCTGACCACATGGAAACAATTGGAGACAGATAGAGGACAGGAAGAACACTATACTGCTAAAATTACATAGTGCTATCTAGGGACAATCAAAGCCATGTAAGTTGTTTCTGCTGCACTTACAGTAGAAGAACATCAGGTTAGCTTCTACAGTAGAAAGTGACTGGCAGGCTGTGAACCTTGGTATAAAAAACGAAGAAGTGTGAATATTACTGAATGTAAAGCAGCTCTGTCTTGATAAAGGGGTAAAAAAGAATCAAAAAGGAATGAAAGATGGAGGAAAGGAAAAAATGAGAAGGGGGGGGGCATAACGGTACTCGGTGCAGATCGCGTGTGAACAGTAATGCTAGATTTCAGAGAGCACAGTGGAGCACATTGTATCCATGCATGAGTCGCTCCACAGGGACAGTGGCATGGCGGAGAGAGGGAGGGCATACCAGGACAAGGGGCTGAGAGAGATGGAGGAAGAGGGAGAGGAGAGAGAAGACGGGGGAATGAGTCTGTGTCATGACAATTGTGATCTTTGTTATGAACAGGGTTTTGGCAACGCTCACGCTTTAATGCTCAGTCCCACACTCTCATGGTCCGTGTCTCGCAGAAAGGAGAGAGTAATCACAAATAACAAAGCTGGGACTTTATTATGAAAAAACATATATTTTATATTGGGTATCTCGCAGGTCACTTTGTTACAGTTACAACTGGAGCATTTTGTTGAGTGTGAATGACAAGCGGCAAGAAATGACTTAACTGACATATATTTAAATATAAATATGCATAAAAAAAACACAGATATGCCCAGAGGCTCACAGTTGACTGTCTCAGCAAACACTGTTACTGTAGAAAGTGTTCATTGATGAGGTGGGGGCAGGTGAAAAGAAGCTTAGCACTTAATAAATCCTGGGCAGCTGTGCATGTCTTGGCAAAATAAAAAAGTGATAACCGATAATAGCTCACTGCTAAAAAAAAAAGTAGTTGTTACAGCTAAGGTAATAATGATCCTAATAGTCCTGGTTTTATTTCATTTTTTTAACACACTTTTATTCACAAGGCAAAATAGACAGCAGCCATTAAAAACACATGAAAAGGTCCAAAACGACAAAGAAGCAGCAGCATGGAGATTTGCAAAGCAACACAAGTGATTTCCCCTCCAGAACTATAAGATACTGATGTGCGTTTTAAAGGACTCAAAAGTGTGTGATGATCGTAGATGGTGGGGAAGTGCATTCCAGAGCTGGGGGGATGAGCTGAGCCGAAGGCCCCGATCTGCCAGAGTGTGAGGATTATTCGTGGGGTGCAAAGGGTCAAGGAGTCATCTGATTTGAGCTTGAGGAGTCTGGGAGTTGTGGGTGCGAGCTTCTGCTTTTCTGTAAATAGTGGACATTAATGTGTCAGCTGAAGAATTTTAAAAATAAATAGCAGTAAAATATTGGCGTGTCTGGAGATTCCTGGTAGAGATCCAAGCATGAGTACGTATTCGGGCCTCTGTCTTGTCACTAATAACTTCATTTATGCAGCATTCATTCTTCAAACGATTCAGCATCATGTTTATCTCGTCTCAATAAGATACATAGCTACAACCACGTATGAATTAAGAACCTCAACAGAGTGTGTGTGTGTTTGCATGCGGGCGTGATTGTGTGTGATATCATTTCCCCACTGGTGCAGCATGACTGTTTTGCCCTCCTCTGCAAGGTCAATGTTTACAGTTCATCCTCTTCTGCAAAATCACTCTGTCACACTGCTTTACTGTCTCTCCCTCCCCCCCTCGCTCCCTCTCTCACCACCGCTTGTCACATTTACTGTATGTCTTAATGGCTGAGCGTGATCAAGGCCAATTATGGCTTGTTTTTAGCATGCAGGGCATCCTGTGGAAGCAATACATTACTGGCAACTCGTGCCAATCCATCCCTCCTTCCATATGTGTATCCTCCCCTCCGTCTCGTGCTAGTACTACATGTAGTAATTCATTCTTCACACAGCTGCTGAATCCTGTAGGAATGTGGGTAAATGTGAATTTAATGGTGTGTCATAGAGGCATTTCTCTCTTGTCCCGGGGGAAACTATAGGATGTTTGATACCCCACTCATGCTTTGCCAATGAGGATTCCTGTGTTCTGTGTCTTGCACGATATGCGGGTTGGATCTGGTGACCAGACGTGATAAAGTGGCACCTTTTGTAGATTTTCTCCTTGTGGACATTACATAAAAATACACACTTGAGCCAAATTTGGGTCCAAAGTCAAATATTCATGATTCAACATTAGAAACACCTGGCTTTGGATCCCTGCACTGTTGTAAAAGTGTAGCTGTAGTTTTACACTGAACTACAGCATTTATTCAGTAGTTTAGTTCCCGAGTGTTTCAACCATTTTTATATTACATGCATTTTTCATTATTATTGCTTTTGCGAACATACACATAGATTCACTATATTTTCATCTAGTCTTTCATTTATCTGAATTGCTCACTCATTACCTTAAGCTTCTGTATCTGTTGAAACCATTTTCATTTAAATATTGACTTGTTTGTCCTACGTATAATAATCCTGCTGAATATTTGCTTACAGGAATCAGGTTATTTTTGTGTCCCCAAAGCTATTTTCGCTTTACAGTAACACGGACTTTAGCTCTATTACAAATCATAGATCATTGATTAAAAGAACACACTTTCTATTGTTTTACTTCTGTTGGAAGTCTTGGTGAGGCAAGTGGTAGGAAGGATACTGCATATGTCTATACACACACACAGACACACACACACACACACACACACACAATGATATGGTTTCCGTGTGCTCCTCCACAAGACGCTTCCTGCACAAACACACACACACACACACACACACACACGCTCACACACAGCACAATGGGTCCACACATGTTGCTTTCATTTAATCTTCTGCTTCTCACTCTTCTCTAATAAAAACTCACATTCATAGTTCATAGATTCAGATCACCTGCCGAATCAGTTCTCAGGTTTCCCATCAAATGATCCATAAAAGACAGAAGAGGATATGGAAAAGAAATGGAGGAATCTCAGATTTTTACTGCTTTTTCACACCTCTCTCTTCCATCATCTGTTGAATATTTTCCTATTTGCAACAATTATTGGTCACCCTGCAGTTAATAGACATTTTAGAGCGTTTTCGCTTGGCCTTCATTCGGCAATTCTTATATTTTACTCAATAAAGATTAACGTCAGTACAGGAAGGTGGCTAAACATAATGTAAACCCTTTAGCTATGTTATCCCTTCACTTCCTAATTAGGTCCAAGTATCACATGCAATTTCTTCCGGTTACCATCTTTTGGGTATTTTAGTATGATCAGTGTTGCCAAATTTAAGACGTTGTACCTATAGAATCCTAATTGTATAATAATGCTTACTCCTAAGATTATTATAATCAAATAATGAAAAACAGTTCTTCGGGTCACATGTCACCCTCTTACAAACTGACTGTTGCCTAAATGAGCTGATGTTTGGAAAATGTTGCCTAGTTATGCCACAGTTTACCCATTTTGGGATGTTTGGGCATGTTTAAATATGATATTTAGATTTTTTATAAATTGTTGTATCCATGTGCGATCCCATTGAAAGTGAGGTGTAGTAAATTGGTTATAAATCTGCAAGACAACCCTGTGTCTGGCTTCCTGCCACTCCAGTGTGGATTCCATGAAAGCTACACAGCATACAGTACCTCAAAGAGGACATCACATGTTTCTTATCAACCTTCAAGTACGTGCTTTCATTTAGCTCAGGTGTCTCCCATGGTTTCAGATCATCACCCGGACTGGTGCCATTTAGGTCCGTTGTATTGTCACTATCTTTATCCCAGTCCGTTCCGCTTGCGGAATTGATTTGCTCCTATTTTCATCAATGACTACTACTAAAAGTAGCAAACATTGCGTGTCCCTGCTGTAGTGTTAAGTCTATTTAAGGCGTCGACTTGTGTCGGGAAAAAACTCGGTGGCATGTTGCTGACCTAATAATGTCTGACCACTTTCCCTGTGAGCTGCTCAAGTGCTCCTCTGGGGAATGAGAGGGAGAGAGGGAAGGTGGAGTCAGAGAAGAGGGAGAGAGTGAAGAGAGCAGAGCAGTTTGAAATGACCTCTCTGCCGTTGCGTGCCACGGATTGTTTTCAATACCGGCCACATGTTTGAACATTGCATAACTTCTCAGATGTGGTTTGTAAATCATGAAGTGTTTGGGGCTATAGAGGTGTGTGTGTGTGTGTGTGTGTGTGTGTGTGTGTGTGTGTGTGTGTGTGTGTGTGTGTGTGTGTGTGTGTGTGTGTGTGTGTGTGCGAGACCCCCACCTTACCTAAGGGCTTTAGCTAATTTATGTTCATGCAAATATACCTTTTTATTTAAAAACATCCTTTGCAGATAATTCTCATAAATGCTGATCACACCATTTAAAAAAAGACTTGTTTGCTGACTGGTTGATGTAATTTACCAGGCATTCATACAGTTAATCTCCCTTCTCTGCTTCTGTGCAGCTCTCTGGTTGTGTCTCACTGTCCTAACGGTGGGCGCCATGGCTCAATTAAAGGCTAATTAAAGGGCCCGTCCATTGAAAACAGGGGCGTCTTTGTAGTGCTGTTTGCACAGGTGGTGTGCATCACATGTTGCAGTGGTGTCAGATTTACACATCAAGGCTGCGCACATGGACACGCATTAGCGCTCATGAACTGTATACTTTCATGCGCACTGAAATGAGGCAGGCTGCATTCTTTCGGTGGCATCATTTATTTTTCCTCAATTAAGTTAATTTCCAGGTGTTCCACTGCAGAGCGAAACAAGTACCTACAAGGGGCAGTGAATGTGTCCTCCTTATCTCCACAGACTGTTACTGAGTAAAAGGTAACAGGGTGCGTCCATTGTGGTTTTTCAACAGATTGTGGAGCTGTTCGGTTACTGAGAGTACAAAATGCCAGGATACAACATGTGTAGCTCTCTGGTCTCTAACACACCTACCCCTAAACAGGGCTTTTATTATTGTTTTATTAACTAACAAGCTGATTCAGTCTTGTATGTACATCTAACGTTAACACCTAATGACATGAGGACTGAGCCAGCATCAATAAAAAAAACGCTTTGTTAATGTATTTTAAAACCAGAGATCTGGAATTGACTTGTCCAACTGACCCATCCCAAAATAAAATGCTCAATGACAGACTTGACATATATTATATATGGGATATATATATATATTTAAAGACTATCTCTGCAACAGCTGTCATTTACAACCTGAAGCAAAGACCAGTGACAGCATTTGTCTCATGTGTCACTGGTTCATCTAGATGTGTGAGCTAATGAAAGCACTGTCAGATCTTCTTCAAATATATATATATATGAAATTTTCTCAGTGACACTGGCATTGAATAATTCTAAGTGGTAGTAAAGCTGCCTTGTATTAAATTTGGACAACCCAAAGGCCGAAATTGACCCTTATGTGGAAACTATTGCCATAAACCACTTGCCATGAAGCGGCATCCTCATCTTCCAAAAACTGACACTTAACTGGGACTCAGATTTCAAACATTCAATTTGAAAACCCAGGCTCACCGATAGAAAGAAAAAAAAATTCCAATCACAAGACAGTGTTTCTTTATCTGCTCTTTTAAAGTATGCAGTTAAAAAAGAAAAGCTTTTAACTGAAAATAGCTTGGAGAACCAACCATTTCAATGGCATGTTTTGGCATAGTCGACCATAATAGGCTGGACTCTCACCCTCAAACAGACATCCTCCACCACGACACACTTGTGCTCACACACACATAAATAATTGGACTGGTTTTCCTTGTTGGTGCTCTGATCTATTGTGGACTGACCACCCACACTGCAACCAAACCCTCCGCAGCATATGAGATTCATCAGCTAAACCTGCTCCTTAACTTCTGAACCACATTTGGCTTAAGGTGTCTCAGCCATGGCAAAAATACAAACAGACTGAGTATGAATCCAAAAGCATTTCTTTGTACAGGCAGGTTCATTGGATCACTGCTTTTTCCATTAACATGCGATACAGGTAAGTGTCATTCTATGTTTCACCGAATGTTGCCGCAAGCTTACAGGGGATATGCATTTCCACTGACACACAGTGCAGAGAGACAGCAGGGTTGAGGTTAACCAGACGAGGGCTGTTATGGAGATAAGAGGTCGCGTTTGGTCACGGAAGGAACAGCTATGGATTTAATGGGGATGACAGGTGAATAAATGGTTGGAATCCATTAACCCTCCCACGACACCAGTTGAAGCCTTGCACCTTGCCATTACACTGGCCTCTGTTACAATCTGCTGTCTACTATATATATATATATATATATATATATATATATGTGTGTGTGTGTGTATGTGTGCGTGTTTTTGTGTTTGTGTGCGTGTTTGTGGAGGTGTGGCCTAGCTTGAGATTCCCACCCTGCTGCACGCGATGCCCGTGAATCCGTGCCGGTTGAGGATTTACTGATCACGCTTTAGGGAATCCCAGCTTCCCCCCTCCCACATGACCACACACACACACACACACGCACCTTTAGGATATAGAGCTGACAAACTGATCAGGAAGAATCACACAAAGATGGCACTCGTACACAAACACACCACTTGGATACAAGACCCTGATGTGGTGCAGTCACACTTTCTGCACTTGCAAGCGCCTTTGGCTATCATACCTGACACTGATAAGATGAGATCACACATAAAGACACAGCGATTACACACACACACACACACACACACACACCTCTTGCCCCTGGAACAGCCAATCAGAGGTTCTTCTTCCTTCACATTTCTTCTTCTCTTCTCTACACTGAAATTGATGATGCAGTGCGATAATGTGCTAGATAAAACATTTGCTCTTGGGTCAAATGGGATTTAAGAAAGAGTAAAAAAAAAATAAAAAAAATTAAGGCGTCAGAGGCATAGCAGTGTATGTTCCAGTTGACAGCATGTCAACCAGCCTGTTTGGCTTGGAGGCAAGAAAAAAAGGCACCTATGACATCTTACTAGGAGAGTTATTTTTCCTCTTCTAAATATTAGGGTCTGTCTCTGGCTCAAGGATGGGAAAAAAAACTGAGATATGCATATTACGTGACAGGACTCTCATGTTTTTCCTTTAAATCAAAAATGTTTTTCATTTAAATCAACAATTGTACTTACTGCTTTCATGCGGGTTATGCATTCTCCAGAGTGATGGAGGGGAAAAAATGTACTGGAATTAGACTCAGCATGATTATTTAGATGATTCAAATCACATCTTGGCATTCTTGCTTTACTCCAATCCCCTTTCTTTCAAGACTCTAACCTGCCTCAGTGGTTCAGCACTGGTGATTGATGATAAATTTCACTATATGCAATGGGACTAAATGTTTTTACAGGTAGAAGCAGAGTGAAGTGGACAGAGAGACAAGGAAAGAGGAGGAGATGTCAGGTGCAGACTTTGACATCAGAGACGTGTTGAAATGAGAGAGGGAGCTGTTTTTTCTTTCCTGAAAAGCACAGGTCATCTGACAAGTGGATACATCTTCCAGCACAAAAATGAGTAGTGCAAAAATAAAGCTCACTCTAAAAGAACAGTGTACATGTAATTTGTACTTCTAAATTTGCACTTAAGCCTCTAAATTTGCCCAAAGCATTTCAGATCAGTCTAGACAGTGATGGCGGGGCAGTATAATAAATGGGTTCATCATCTTGTTGGAAGCTGCGTAATGAATCAAAAAGTCGTTTGGTTGGTGGTATGTCCAATTACCTTTAAAAAGATAACTGTAGATTAGGGTAAAAAAAAGAAGAAGGTTGCTCTCTATCTCTCACATGCTCACCATCTGGTTCTGTGTGAACATGGGCCAGACTGGATTGGGTTTAACACAAACCCTGAGTCTGCCTCAGTAAGACCCACTAAGTATCTCAATGAAACTCGAAGCATGTTTGAGACACATCTGGAGCTCGCCTTCGCAGCGCAGTGGAGCCACGAAGGACTTCTCCTTCCCTCCAACACATACTTTTTTAACATTTTATTGTCTGGTGGGGAAAAGACTTTGAATCTTATTCTGTGTTCGTTTTATGACAGTTCCCGCCCTAGATTCTCTTTATCTTTTCCTCTTTCCATTCTTTTTTTCCCCCATTCCAACCTCTTGTGGGTTTTAGTCAGTAGCATGGGAATGGATGCTTGAATCGCAACATCATATTGATCCACCCTTTTAATTCAATCTCACTTGTTCTTCCATAAACACGTTTGTGATGATTATTAGCCCCACACCCAAGCAGTTTGTCTAATCATTATCACAGAACAACGTCAATGAAAAGCAGTTTGTTTTGTGCTTGAAGCTGTAAGCCACCCTGCAGTTTTCCTTCATCATTCTGACACCATAGACGGGATCATTGAGTAAACTGTGATTGATTTTTCAGGGAAGTATAATTTGACCTCGCTTGAACACATGAATTGCTTTCTTACAGTGAAAAATCTAACTTTTCCAGGAGTGTGCTCCGTTCCCACTGACGTAATAGTTATCATGTGCACGGCTCTTCAAGCAGATCTGGGATCAGATCTTCCGGTATGCTTGGAACAGTGGATTTCAAACTTGCGCAGGGCGTTCGAGAGTTTGGTCATAAACTGGATGTCTGCTCTTGAATGCACAGATTATAGCAGGCTATTTAAAGATGAGAGACCACAGTGGAGACAAAGCTTGAATGACAAGACCACACACTGCTCTGGGAAGAGAATGGTTGAGTGTTATGTGAGAGCGACAGTGACCTCTTATTCAATGGTATGTCTTGTCCTGTTTGTATTTGTAAAAAATGTGAGCATGCATGTATGTGATTTGTCACCAATAATTCGGTGTCACATGTTGAATTATTTTGTTATCATGACCTCTATGTCTCCAAAGACAAGTATATCACTGGCCTTGTTCAAACATCCCCGCTGTGAACACATTAGGCAGCCCTTCATCTCCAGTTACGCACCAGGTGTCTTCTAGTCTCGTCCTAACCACTCTGGACAGACACAAAGGTGTTTTGCCAGCCCTAAATGGCTTTGCGGTGCTGGTAATAATCACTGGTGTCAGTGGGGAAATCAGCTGGAGATTGGCTAACCAAAATGTGGAATGGCTGGGATGGAGGGTTGACAAAGTCTGACCCAGAGCAACTGTTGCATTTAATCTATTCCTACTAATTTTCCATGAAATGCTTTTATGTCAAGAACCAGCACTCTGTTATTTAGTGCACTCATCCCATTGAACTCTAATTTTACCCTCTTTGTAGTCTTTAACCTTCTCTTCTCTTCTCTTCTCTTTTCTTTTCTTCTATTCACTTCTCTTCTTCTCTCTTCTCTTACAAGCTGTGGCAGGCGATAAAAGAGGGATGGGGTTAAAAAAAGAGAAGAAACAGGTTTCTCTCTTTTCCCTTTTGACATGTACAGCGTGAAAACTTGGCAGGGCCAAATTTGTTGATTGCGGGCCACTGATGTGACCCATCTGGGGCTGAAACATTGCATTAAGTCTTCGCACGCTATTCCCCGTCACTCCCTCAGCTCAACTGCTCACCCTTCTTGTGTCACATGAGGAACAGTTGCAGTACTGTTATTGGGCGAGGAGGATGTGGGTATTCGCCGTGTTTATATTGTGTGTGTGTGTGTGTGTGTGTGTGTGACTGGCCCCCAACTGGATGGTTCAAACCCTGCAGCTGCTGTGTGTCCTGTTGAAGAATCCTAGAGCAAGACACCACATCCTTAAAATGTCCATGCACTAATGCTTTCATTCCAGAATCTGGAAAGATGTGTGACATTATCTGTGAACTGTGACAGTGCTTTAACTTTCTCTTTCTTGTTTCTGTCTCATCTGTGCTTCCTGTGTGTGAGAGCAGTCAATACGGCCTGAAATCATGAATCCGCCTTTTCAGGAAACGGCTGTTCAATCGTCTCATCAGTTTGTTAAAACATTTAAACATTGGTTCCTCCACAGCCTTCAATGGTAGAACTACCACTTTTTACATCCATTCACTTGAGCTGGCCACAGCATTTCAGACATTTATGCATTACTATTAACTCCACTACCTTTAGCATTTACCATTTTCTGAATGTCCCTGAGTAAATTAAGTCACAAAAACAACATTACTTCTTGACATATTAGAATCAGCAAATCTGTATAATAAAATAATATATCAATGGAATCCCGTCGAGCCTAGTCAGCTGAAAGTCGTCTTATCAGATGTTGTCAATGAGTAAAAGAGCACAAACCACATTTCATGATGACTTCATGCAGCAGAGAGGAAAAGTGGCACTGCACTGCTTTGCGTGAGTTGCTCGCAGTGACACCGCAGTGTTTTGAGCTGCTCATACTTTCCCAAATCAGAGCTATCGCTCTTGCTCCAGAGACATCCTGAAGCTATTGCAGAGGAATTTCTGTGGTCCCACTCATAAATCAGACTTCAGCTGTAGGGGCGAAACACTGGAGGACTGGCCTGCAGTGTGTGGGACGGTACACGGTACACTGCAGTGCAGCCCCAGATACACTGTTGTGGAAACACATGGTCTTCTCTTCTACCTCGCCTGTGTGTGGTTTGAGGTGTTGCACTGTGCTTTCACGTACGGGAAATCGCATGTTTGTGAAGCAAAGATAATATTATCGATCCTTATTTCATTTCAAATCTTTGGTTTAGTCAGTGGTTTCGCTCAGCAAAGATGAAGTGTTATGATATATGATCTATGAAGATTTAAGCTGAACATTCGTGGTTAGATCAAACCAAGCCATTATACCAAGGTTGACTTTGGAGCTGTTGGTGGACGGAGCAGCTTCTTCAGTTTCTTGGTTTAAAAACACAAGACTCAAGAACGTTTCAAGAGCATTTTGTCTCACCAATGCTCCCGCCTCACAGCTCAATCAGTTGCACAATCACAATTGATTAGATGATGTGATGACATTGGGTCACATTGGCAGAACAGAAGAGATAACAAAAGTAGAGAGAACGAGAATTTTTAAGCGGATCCAATGTGAGTAGCTTCACAAGTTGTGCAACTAGTCATGATAGAAAAGGAGTAACCTTTTTCAGAGAAAACACCATATATACTTAAAAAGTTCTACCTTCTCTGGAGCAGACATAAACAAGCCTGGTTTTAGTTTCATCTCAGGGCACTCAAGAGTTTTACGGCCCAGGAGGATAAAGGGAATTCCTCAAACCCACAGAGCCACAGAGAGGCATGTACAATAACCGGCATTAAAAAAAAAGTCCCAACTGGAGCTACAGATAAGTGGATATGGGCTCTGGTCCAGCAGCGTTGCCCACAGGTCTCAGCTGGAGGGTGACACCAAAGAGTTGGAAGCGGTTTAAAAGCCGCTGAGGCCGAATGGTGGTTAACTGACACATGGAGAGATGTGAAGTTCATTAGTGTGGAGGCGATAATTGCAAGGGTTGTTTGAGAAGTGTGTCGCACATTAGGTCCTGAGGTTCCACATGCAGTATACGTGAGAATTTGCGCTCACGCCTTCAGACCTTCTCAATCTGAACCTTTGGATCTGTCTTACTCTGTTCAAATGAATATTTTCAAGCTCGCTTCCAGAAGTCATGTCAGGACTCGATTGCCTAACCACTGGTGGTTTTGAAGACTGACAGATACGTGCATCCATTTCTGTTTGATTACATTTCTAACTCCATCTTGAAAACAAATATCAGATGCTCATAATCTCATCTTGCATTGCATCCAGCCTCGGCCTTTATAAGTAACATAAATCTCCACAAATCTAATTATATAATGACTGGATGTTACCTACTATTTACAGGAATCAAATTAGCCTGCAATATTTTCTCTGAAACTTTTTCCACATTTGTCCTCTGCCTCAGCATTACAGGGCTTCTCTTCACCATCTGCAGATGTCTACATCATTGACAGAACAGTTAAGCGGATAAATATTGTAGCTCTGCAGTTCCTTTATGGACATGAATACATCTTTACTGTAGAGAAAACTACACATTGTTTGTTACTCATTTCGCTTAATTACATGTTTGATGTGGAATTGGTCAGTAGTTCATTTGCATCGGTTGTCCACTATGGACTGGGGGCCATATAGAAGCTCAAGGCACTGCAACATACAGCTCAGGGTTTTCTGTCTGTGTGCATTTCAGGGAAACAGAGACTTTTGGGTCAGTGGATGTAGACACTCAGTTGTGTCTGCTGACCCTGCTGTGTCCCACTGGAGTCAGCCTTACTGTCCTAAACAACCCCTCTTCTACTCTGATCCAGATATACCATAAACACACACACACAACTTCCCTCCATGCGGGATATTCAGTATTTCCTCAAGAGGGATCTCGGTAGAGTGTCCCACAGTTGGCAGCTTCACATGTTCAGTGAGAAAAACAGTCTTCCTGTTCAGAGCGACAGCCTGTTTGGAGGGGGCCGAAAAGTCGGTGTTTGTTTACACTCTGAAAATCGCTTCAGTTGGTTGGGAATTAAACACACACACACACACACACACACACACATTTACATATATACACTCGTAGCATCACGCTAACACCAGATGCCAGGAAGTCAAGGGGCGACTGAGTGGCATCTACAGCAAAGCCCTACCATGCGTGACTCTCTCCTGACTTTGCCTCTTTTAGCAAGGTTGCGTGATCCCACCATCACTCCCCGTCAAGCCCTCCGCCCGCCTACAGTATATCCTTCACTCACTCACACACACACACACACACACACACACACAAACACACACACAAGCACACATATCGCCTGCCGGGCGATAACAGAGGGGGTACATGTCCTTCCTCCCTGTGCCAAATGAAGTGATCGGAGCAAATACTGTTAGTATAAACAGGCTTGGATTAGAGAGTCCTGATGACATGCAATGGGCACAGATGGGAGAATGTGGGCAGTCACAATACGTCCAGATCTCACAAAGGATATCCGGCCGGACTCACCTGGACCCCCAGAGCCAGTGCCAGGATTTTCCAAGAGCTGATGCTGTTGTTGCCGGATGGACGCTGCCAGTTGTTGACCATTTCCACTACATTATGTTGATTATGTGTTTTACTGATGTCGATGTTGTCAGGGAGGGAAAGCTTTAACAATGCAAAAAGTTGGAATTTGGATTGGAATTTGATTTGAATGAGGGTTTAAGAAATATCTACAGTATCAAAAGCTGTAGTAACAGAGGACACAAAGGATATTAAACCAAACACTTCTTAAGGTGGACAATTTTTTACCATGCATGGTCGTTAATTTGTTTCCAACAATTGTGAAGTCGTGATGTCAAAGCAGATGAGATGCCAGTGGGATGTTTCTGTGAACATCCAGTGTTTGCCTGCTGCCCCGTGGCCTAATACCCTGCAGCAAAGGGCGGTGGTGTGAGGAGAAAGATAATCAGATTACTGTTGGGTTAGCGTGTCGCTTAATGAATTAGCTCTGTCAGAGGCCAAATTGTTGTGTCATATTGTTGGTGAGAAACGTGGGAGACAAGTCCCTTGTGCTAAAGTGAAGCTGACAGGTGATGCTAAGCAAAATCAAATCAGGTCGAGGCTGTTTGGCTGCAAGAAGTGTAGTTCAGGGATGTCCACAGTACCGAGATCTCACTTTACAATAGATCTGTAAAGAATGAGGAGAAATTACATTACAATTCTTTCCGCGATACAATGAATTATTATGAAATGAAAGATTCAACCTTTTGATGTGACAAAAAATATGCTTTTGTTCTGAAGGGTTGCAGGAGAATGACACCAAAATTCAAAATACTGCATTGTTATATTGCTCTAAGTTACCTGAACACACACACAAACATACACACGCGGGCAGAAAGGCCCGACAATGTGTAATTAAATGGGTGTGAGGTGGTTAATGTGTCCCGGGTCGAGCAGGATCAAGTGATCAAGCCATGATGCTGCTCATGCTTTATGGATGAAAGCCATTAACTTGTCAGTCAGTACACACTGTCAGAGGTGTTATGTATCAATTTTGCTTGTGTGTGTGTGTGTGTGTGCATTCTGCAGAGACGAAACAGTAAACAGTATATAATACAAAAAAAGGACAAAGTGTTGTTTCATGGTTGGGAAAATTCTCCTACTTTTCAGGTTAAATAAAACATTTAAATGTCCGTAGACTAAATATACTGTCACAAAGCTGAAAGCAAGGGTGTAAACATTTTGGATATACGCGGTTTTCACAGGACTTCACAGCAGAGTATTGTAAAAGTACTTCTGTGTTCTCTCCGCCCTTGTTTCATGCACAGCTTTGCATGCTGTGGCTTCATTTTACCCAGTACAACTTCACTCATTATAGCATTTAGTTCTCTTCCTCCACCAAAAAATCTACCCAACTTGTTGGAGTTGTAAAGAACGCTTTCCATGCCGCCACAGTGGTTAGCATTTGTTTAGCATTGCGTGCTACAGCAGCATTAGTGTAGTTTCCCTCCCATATGGATTCAGCCTGAGGGTCCATCTGCCCATTATTATTTGCCTCAATGGGCCGAAACGGCACCGTAATCTTTTTAACAGATTACCTACTTGTTATGGAGAGGTTGTATGTATGGGGGGGGGGGTTGGGGGGGGGATCAACTTTTTCATGAAAGGTGTGGCTCTTTTCCAGAACCTATTTAGTGTTCTGTTTACAGTGTCCACAAAGCGACGGTTGCTTGTGACAGGCCGACAGAGAGGAGGATGTGAGAGGGATAATCTGAGGCTTGTTGTACTTCTCTCTCCCTGTTATTTTGAATAATGTGAGTGACACTGGCCAGCATGTGTTACTGTAGGCTGTTACCTCTGTTCTCCTCTCCGTCTTTCTCTGGTCCTCCTCCCTGCTCATGCAGGACTGCCGCAAGACTAAAGGGGAGAAAACTAATAATTACTCCCGGAGTTGTTTGACTTGTTTCTTTTTTTTTTTGCAGTAGGAGGCTGAAAAACATTGTTTCTGAGTTGTTTGATAAATACTTTATTCTATAGATTGTGAGGGTCCAATGCTTTGCGGTACATTTGTTGATGTCTAGATTTAAATGAAGTGAATTTATTATAGGCGTGGATCTAAATATTTCCACCTTTGCAAACCAAAAAATGAATCGTCCTTTTCATCCCTTTCTTTTCCCCCCATGAAATTCCAGTCAGATTGAATTAATCTAAAACATCACATTCACCCCTCATGCCACTGCCATGTGCACAAACCTCTTGTTTGTTTATTATGCACGAGCGGGTGAATTTCAAATTTATCTCTAATTAAACCAAAAATAATTGTGATGAGCTTTTACCGCAACTGGCAACCATGCAAATAAAGTTGACTACTTAAGTTCAAGCGTTTGAATCTCAGACTGCTTGTGAAAAAGGAGATCGTGTGAGTACAGAAATAGAAGGCTTGTGCTTTATTGTGGCCAGGTGGGGTTCCTGAATGCAACTTTTATTAACCACCAGCTCCTCCAGAGAGCAACAAGCCACAGCCATCCTCATCAAAACAAGAATTCAAGGAAAAGTTATTTATGGGGTTACCACGCATACACAGAGATCAAAACGAGCGCGCGCACACACACACACACACACACACACACACACAATATTAAACATACTCCTCTGCAAACAATTTATAAAGTCTGAATATTTTATCTTTTTTCTGTGTGTTAGATATCGATCAGGTCTTACTATTGATTTTACATTAGACTGACTATTTTTTCAACTTTTCACCAAAATCTTTGCATACGCACACAAAGATTCCCCACGCGGATTATGTCACTGTCACCTCCAGGCAGGTTTATTGTTGGGGATATATGTGAGTCATGACGGAGTTTGTTCTCTGAGTACCCCCCTGCCAAGGAGACCGAGGACCATGGTCGATGTTTGGTTGGCGAAACATTACGGATGCCCGGCAACGGCAGGAAAACTGCAGTGAATTCAATTAGAAAATTCACTATTGCATTCATTTGGGTACAGTGAAAGAAAAAAAGCTTTCCTTCTGACTGGCTCATGTCACGCAACACAAGCCCGAATGCAGCATGTGTGTGAGTGTTTGTATGTGTGTGCACATGGAGAGTGCATTCTGCCTGGGCCTCCATCCACTTGCATTCTGTTAGTTATTGTAATTGTCTGTGTAAATGTTGAACCACATTGGCCTTATGTTGTGGTTAATTTTCCAAAGGCTTGATATTCCGAATTTAGGAGTGTTTAGACAGCTCTTTAGCTCGCCCCGCTTGTGCATCGCTCCTTCGCTGGGTTCATCAGAAAAACATTTTTTCCCAGAAGACAAACATCATAATCGCATAAAACATGTGCTCCACAATCAGTCACGTTGTCTATTTATAGATGCAATTAAATGACTTTCATATTATGATTGCTATAATAGCCCATGTGGAGAGTGCATGGCGCCAGTTTTATGATGCACCGAATAGTCAAGCCACATACAGTAGCAGTGTACACACTGTGGAGAAGTTGCCATACAAGTCTGTTTTGCCAAGGGGCTCATGTGTGGAGACATATTACTCCTGTACAACATGGTGACGAGTGTGTCTGCTGGCCAACCAAAACAGAGAAGTGGCAACAATTGAGTTTACATCCTGACCCCCAGTCTGTGTGATCCCACTTGCTTTGTCATAATATCACTTCCTCTTCTCTTCAGTATGGAGATGCATAAGGGAGGCCTTTGTTTATGTTCTATTCAGGCATCAGTGTTATTTTCCTGCTTCCCCTCGCAGCTCCACATGCTCATAAATAACTAATTCACGTTATAATCTTCTCGGAAAGATGAATATTAGTGAGTCCAAGAAAAGTATTTTTTTGTACATGATGTTTTGTTAACAGACAAAGGGAATTGCTCTTAGTCCAGGCGGTCTATCCCTTCAAATGCAATCTTATATGTCACAGTGGAAACAAAACATTCTTATCCAAAACAATATCAGAAAGATTATAAACCTCAAACGTTAATAATGTGATCAAGGAGGATGAAAGATCAAGTAAGTTTAGCGGGAAAAACTCCAAAAACTTTCTCTCAGTGATTCTGTTATGTTCTTGTTTGCCACATTTTCAAAATCTACAAAAAAGTAAAAAATAGTTAGGCGTGGATTTGGACGGGCCGAGATCCGGACATTTTTGATCTGTGGCATAATGAAGTATTAGCTTCCATTACAGTGCAGGCTTAACCTTTTTGCGGAGCACCATTGAGCTCTTGCCAGCAGTCATCAATATTTAACAGCTGTTGCTATTATGAAATTCTTTATGGGCTAATGTGGCTCGCCGGCTTGCACGCAAGGCCTTGGCCGTCCGCCAGCAGCCTGTCAGGAGGAAGGGGGGGAGGATTGACAGACGGCTCGCTCGCGTGACAACCAGCCCTTGATCAGCCAGCTTCTCTCTCTCTCTCTTTCTCTCTCTCTCTCTCTCTATGTGTGTGTGTTGGTGTAGCTCTCTTCACTGTGGATTTCCTGTGCCTGCGGAGAGAGAGAGAGAGAGAGAGAGAGAGAGAGAGAGAGAGAGAGAGAGAAAGAAGAAGCGCGCTGAGGAAAGGGGGCGGGAATAGGCAAAGGAGGTGGCCGTAAGCCAACCCAACCTCAAACACACACACACATATGCACACACACACGGTTTTCTCTACTCACGCAAGCCTTATGGGAGAGGCGGGGAGGGGAGGGGGGGACTGCTGTGCTGCACAGCGCTCCCGTGGTCAGGTCTGCAGCTCTTCTTTAAAAAAGCAAACACACAACAGTGGATCAGCTGTGGCTCAGATAGTATGGAGGTGGATTTCTTCTGGGCAGTCTGGGCAAAATTACTGAGCACCATTGTTAATAGTGATGAATGGAAGTGTTCAGTACTTCAATAAAAGAAGCAATACTGCTATTTCAATACTTTGAAATACTCCATTACAAGTTAATGTCATTTAATTAAGACTTCAGAAGCAAAATGTAGAACAATGGTCCCTGTAAGTTTTATGGTTTATGCTCACAGTATATTTCATCAAAATGACCTTGGATGGATTTGTAATAATTTCAGAGTGTAAAGATTGTGGCTGCAGTGACCACTTGTTTGTGTGCAGGCCTGTGGCTCCCAGGTTGAAGCCGCGCGCAGCAGCTTCCTGCTGCGTCTTGTGAGCAGCTGCCATGTATGAACACTCAACCTGCTCCCCAATGCACATCGCTCTGGACAAGTTGCAAGAGCTCAGGAATGGAAGAATGGGGTATTATTTACCCCTCAACCGAGAGTGCATGCCACATGCTCTTGTACTCACCGTTTTTAAAGCGGTTAGAGTCGTGTGACACTCCTCAGGAGCTCTCTTCAACATAGTGTCATGCAATGCCATCATGCGATCTAATGCTCTAATGTACAGGGTTACATTGAAATATTCATCTCTGCATCATCCATCATTTTGTGAGACATCCCTTTGTGTTTTATGCCCATTATCCCCAGAATAAAAGCATGTCAGTGACACTATGAACGCTTGCGGACACCAAATCCCCAGCGGCCACCTCCTCTTTCACCACTCTCTCTCTCTTTACATGGAGGTTTTTTCTGTTTTCTCTTCATATGTTGTCTCTCTTTTCGGCTTTTATTGATAGTGTGGGAGGAAGTGGCTGCAAGAGAGGGTGTTGAAAACAGACAAAACACACCCAGACTCTGCTGTAAACATCCTTGTGCTTCATGGACAAACTCACCTCACCCCCTAGAGGCTGCAGAAATGAATGCCTGATTAATAAGGAGTGTCATACAGACACACACACACTCACACACGCGTACCTGGCAACAAGCAACGGTGAAAGTTTTGTCGAACAGCAACACCTTAACCTGGTTTTTCCCCTGAACAGGACCACTAGCGATAAGTTTTTCTGGCACGCAGCCAGTCTAAAGCAATCACTCACGAGTCTCATCATATTTCATATCCAGACATCATGTCTTGTCTTCCACATGACTGTGCTAAATGATAGATAGTAAACCGCAGGGTTGACTGAGACAGTTGATATCCAGCTTTATTAGTGCAGGTTATCAGGCTGGGCAACGTAAGGTTCAGTGAAGCCAGATAAAGAAAAGTTATCCTGGGTATGCTGAACTTGGTTCGTAGTTCAGGCCCCAGCCCTCACTTCTCCTCATCTCTTTCCACCACACAAATGAATCATACTCATGTCGTCTCTCATCCAATGTGTTCTCTGAGCAAAAAGAAGCCCAGAGACACTCGTGACTGAAACTGTGCAAATTGAGGCAAACTGTAGTTTAACATTTGCTGGGTGGTCCCGAATATTTTGTGTACTCAGTGGAAGTGGAAAGACAGACCTGGCCGACTAAAAGGAGCTAGACTCTCTCCACCTCACCCTTTGGCAGCATCTGCATCCCTCTCCTTTTCACTTTTTTCACTTAACACCCTGTCCTCACACACAGCACATAAACGCCTCACCATTACCTACTCTGTTTTCCTTTTTAGACCAGAGAGGGAGAAAATAGAGGCAAAGAAAAACAAACCCCAAGACACGAGTGGCGATGAATAAAGCCTACATTGTTGGCAGAGGAAGTGCCGGTGCCGATAATTAATCATCCCGTGTGTTTGTCTTTCCTGACGCCGCATCCTCTCCAAAATCTGCCGTAAGAGAGAAAACAAAAATACATGAGGCGTTGAAGGAGGAAAATAAAGAAGCTTATTAGATTAATTTCCCTCTGCAATGGTTTCCACTGGTTTGATGATACTGCGGTGATTGAAGAGAATGGTTATGTATGTGTGGCTGTCTGAGTCTGTTGGTTTGTATGTGTTTGCACCTAGTGGAGGTGATGACAAAATACTTACCATTATTACTGGCATTTATGAGTTCATGAAACTGCCTGTAAGTGTTTTCATCAGCCTCTGAGCTGCTTTATTATTCCAGTTTTTATGTCCACTTATAGCATGAATAAACCCGTTGTCGCTATTGCACGAGGAATAAATGATTAAATATGAAAGAAATATATAATCCAGCCAAAATGTATGTAAAAAAAATAAAATAAGCAGGGGCATTAGCTTTGCGTGCTTCAGGGTGGAGTTAAGAGTAGAGGAAACTCTTCCGGCGTCACGAAATCGGTTGTCGATCGCCTGCGATGCCGAGCTGAACAAAGAAAGGGTGGCGAGATGAGGAGGAGGAGGGAAGAAGAAGGGTGGTTGGGGGGAGGGAGGGACAGAGGACAGGACATGGTAGAAGGTTAAAGGGGGAGGAATGGAAGCCGTAATGGGGTTATTTGGTGGGGGTGGGGTCTATACGAAGTAAGATTCATACATACATACATACTTAGATAGTTTTTCATCATGAGGCTATGGTGTGTGTGTGTGTGTGTGTGTGTGTGTGTGTGTGTGTGTGTGTGTGTGTGTGTGTGTTGCGTGACTAATCTGTGCCTGCTACAATGAGTGACGGAGCGAAGGGCTGATCTCTTGGAGTGAGCCACATGCCCCCTGACAGCACACCCATAAGAGAAACACGCAAACATGCCTCCAACACGCAACACAGACATTGCCAATGCACATGTGACATTTCTGCACGCCACAGTTGTATAGGCTAATTGCACGCGTGGTAGTAGGCGGGCTCTCCTCTGCATATGGGTAATGGTTGACGGAGACTGACTTACGTGTGATACGTGTAAGACTTTCTGGTTAAATTTTCAGGAACCGTCAAGACCTTCCTTTGAGATTCATAGGTGACGTTTTCAGTTTTCACTTAGGGTTAGGGTTGTGTGAGTTTAGTGACAAACCAAGATTTTAATTTTATTTGTATTATACCGGTCTGCTCTTGACATACACTGTCCAGTAGATGTCCCTCCATCGAGGAAGAGGGATCCATCTGCTGTTTCATCAGCTTTGTGTGTATGACATCTCATTTTGTATAATTTTCACCACAGTTACATCTATTTCATTAGCAGATCTTGTTAGATTTATGAGGTTTTTAGATGGCTATTAACAGTTCAACCAATTCTCGCTGATCACCCAGACATCCCAAAGGCACCAGATGCTCTCCTCTACCTCACTGTGAACCTGCTCGCTCTCCGTGTTGCTCTATCGTGTGAGAGCAATCCTGTAATCCCCCACTGTTTGGTCTTGTTAGACAGGCCCACCACACAGACTAATACCTGGAATTAGTGCTGTGCAAAGGGAGACTGATGCAGTTAATGTGTCCGCCACATGTCTGAATGCCGGCCCAGCTCTCTCACTGCTGTTTCACTGAGGATGTGGGAGAACTGGCAACCACACTTTAGAAAACAGAATCATTATTGTTATCGTTATCTCAACTTTTCCTTGTGTTGACGCTGATGAGTGCTCTGTATTCTGTATGCAGCAGTACAATATGTTGAGTTGACCTGTGTGAGCTATCATATTTACATCAGTTAACCCACTGGTTGCTATTAGTTTATTGTTTTAACATACATGTAAGTGAGTCCCTTGTGAACATCAGTTTACTTTTTCTTCCTCTTCTTTTTTATAGCAAACCAAGACAAGACCTCCAGGAAGCACATCATCAGCTCAGCATCCTCTAACCCTGAACCCAGGAAAGAGAGTCTACCCCTGGGCACCACCGTCAATGAAAGCGGCCTCCTCCTGGAAGTAAGAAACCACATGTCCTTATGTGTGTATGGAATATTTCTGTGTGTCTGTGTGTTTGTTTCTTTTGAGATGACAGTATCATTTGTATGTAAACAATGTCCCAAATGTGTTTCGTCAAACAACGAAACACTTGCTTGCTTGCAAACATGCCAGTCAGGAGACCACTAGTGTGAGTGTGGTGTGTGTGTGTGTGTGTGTGTGTGTGTGTGTGTGTGTGTGTGTGTGTGTGTGTGTGTGTGTGTGTGTGTGTGGTGCGTGTGTGTGTGTGGTGCGTGTGTGTGTGTGTGTGTGTGTGTGTGTGCCCTTCGCCCTCTATTCTGACCCCCTTTTGTGGAGCCGTGGTGTTGCGTGACATTCGGGTGAGACAAGAGTGTCAGAGCTGATGAGGGAGGTGGGGACTCGCAGCCAGTCAAGTGTGTGTGTGTGTGTGTGTGTGTGTGTGTGTGTGTGTGTGAGTGTGTGTGTGTGTCTGCATCGCTGTCTGAATGCATGCGGTCGTGTGAAAATGAACAGAGGAGAGTGAGAAGAACACACCAAGCCTGTCAACAGTAATCAGTGCAAATATAAGATCTGTGTTTTGTCAGTTGACCCAGGACCTTTAACCAGATTATAATTGCAGATTAATTATACATGCATATGCGTTCCCTTTATGTTGATGCACAAGTACACACACGCACACGAGAGAGGTTTCGAACATATTTTACCTCTAACTTTTGAAGAGGTTTGTCAGATTCTTCGAGAAGCCAGTTTTCCTACTGACGGCATTGGAACAGACAGGTTGTCATAAACAGGATACATGCGAATCACTCGAGCATCAGATCATTGTAACACACTCAATATCCTTAATGGCTATCTGTCAAACAACAAAATATGACTCAGATCGTTGGCTAACAACTGCGAGTGCACGCACACAAACACACAGAGAGAGATAGAGAGAGAGAGAGAGCAGAGCAGAGCAGAGCTGATCCACTGATGCTTCTCTTAACGTGTCAGGTTGTCTCAATGGGCCGGTAAACAAAAGGCTAGATTGACCATAGTTATGTGATGCCCCCCATTGCGTGACTCAACCTACGCAGGGGCCTCATAGCCAACTGTGCATTATAGTTGTTATGGTGGTGAGATCCTAAGAGAGGGAAGAGACTGATATTTGTGTGTGCATGTGTTTGGTGACATTGCATGTCTTCGTATCTGCGCTTTGGTTTCCTGTCAGTCCGTGATTGACAGACACCCACAGGCTCAATAACAGAAAATACAAAAATATATGATAACGCAATCATTTTGATAAAATATCACAACATTTTTTTATTAAAAAAGATCACTCAAAAGACAAAAAATTACAGATAAGGACTGAAACAGAGACTTAATTTCATTCAACACGTTCAATTGCATGTTCTCTTGCCAATTGTCTAGAAACTTGGGTAAAGAGAACATGACAATGCTAGGCAGTTTTGTTGACATTGTTGTTTTCCACACTGCCATCTTGGTTCAGCAAGATAACATTTGTTAATTAGTACTTAATTTAACGATACCATTAGGATTCATATTCTGAGCATCATGAACATGCACATCAAAATTCCATGGGAGTGCATCCAATGGGTTTGTGATATTTCAGGCTGAAACACTGACTTTGGTGCTGCCAGAGCCATGGCTTAGAACTTAACTGAAAATTGAAAGAATTGTTTATTTATGTAAAGTGATTCGCATGTGATACTGTGCTTTCATTGGACTGGAAGCTGAAACACACATTTTTCAAAAACATCACCCTATGTATCAGAATCCCAAGTTGCTCTAACCTTAGTGTGTCTCGGATGTGGGTGTGTCGCCGGTGGGAGAAGGTCGCCCGTGTTTGTCATGACCTCATCAACGCTGCTTTCATCTCACTCTGACAGCTAGACGGCAGGAAGACCAAAGAAACCCTGTCGAAACACGAGACAAGGCTGCTCCTCGCACCACCGTCACTCCTCCGCACCCCCTCGCCCCTCCC
Source organism: Scophthalmus maximus (assembly GCF_022379125.1). NCBI lineage: Eukaryota > Metazoa > Chordata > Actinopteri > Pleuronectiformes > Scophthalmidae > Scophthalmus > Scophthalmus maximus. The sequence goes on from NC_061535.1 coordinate 8,161,627, forward strand.
CTGCTTCCAAATCCAGTGAACATATATTTTATTTTGGGCTCTGCGTGCAAAGCGCCTCTTAAGATTTGTAAGTCAGAGCTTTTAGTCTCCCAGGGGTGGTTATGGGAGCCGGGGGCGTTGTACTTGCAGATATGTGGTGGAGCAGGCCAGCAGCAGGTGCCTGTTTCCATTACCTAAAGACTTCAGTATGTGAGGAACTGAGGGAAATGTGAATGGAGAAAACATACAAAAACAGCATGCGGCACAGTGCAGCCAGTATCAATTTGTTCTCACTCTTTTTTTCTTTCTGGAACTTGTCCCTTACTTTAAAAGAACAAGGGCTGTTCCCATGTGCCTGGTTATTTTTATGATAAAAATATAATAATCAGTATAATAGCTGAATAGTAATTTTTTTTCAGTTGCTCTTTCCAGCTCTGTATCTGTGGAATAAATTGTCCTATGCAGAAATGATGAGTGTTCCCATGATGTTGTTGGGCATCTGGATCCATCTGTAATGCAGTTGTTGTTTTTTTTTTGAAAGCAAATGTTTTCCTTGCACATATATTCTTTTAGGTCAGAGGTCCAGAGCCTGTTTGTTCCAGGAGAATAAAAATGTCAAAGTCCTTAAAAAAGATAAAGTGTTGCATTTTTTTTGTAGCATTTCTCTTACTTGGAAGAAGAAAAGAGAAAGGTGAAGTGGCTAAATAAACCTAGATGAACCCACCATGTAAATTGTGGCCTTTTTATGGCCTTGTAGGACCTCATAAAGGCAATGTCACGGTACAGTGTATTCAGGACATTTTTATGCCCAGGGTTTGGACCCAAACCCACAATCACTGAGTCCTTTGAGCTTGGATATTCCCATGGAGTGTGAACACATGCTCTGTAACTGGACTGAATGAAAAAGATAAAAATTTTGTTAGACATTCAATGTCACAACTTTGGACTGCATTGCACAGCAAAAAGCTACACCGAGGTTGGACATGAGTGACCGACATGTTTAGTACATACTAAGATCTGTGGAGTCATGTTTCAGTGTGTGAGCAGAGCACCACACTGTTTGCAACGGCAATCAGATCACTGTTGGGAGAGACTAAAAGAGGGAGACGCAGAAGAAAAAGAATATGAGTGTGAATTTAGAGGCCGCAGGGGTATACACGTAAAACACGCTCACCAGGGAAGACCTGCATAGTCTCGCTGTAAAATAGAGGTGACAGACTCTGGCAGCCGCAGTCACGCAAGTCAAGTAGCCTTGCTGTTGTCACGCTATTGCAGCTGTGCGCGTGCACACACACACACAAGCACACACACACACACACACACACACACACACTGGAAGACCTCTTCCACATCTCCTCTCTCCGCTTCCTTTTTTTCTCTCACACTCTTCCTTCCCTCTCCATCTATCCATTCCTCCTCATTTGACCGAAGCCAGTCATGTGTTTATTTAAAATTTTATTTTTAATCAACATTTGTCTGCGTAAGCTGTGCTGGCTAAACACATTATTCCCCCTTGTGTGCTGTGTGTGTGTATATGTGTATATGTGTGTGTGTGTGTGTGTGTGTGTGTGTGTGTCTGGAGTTTCTCTGCTTTTAATCAGTGTGTTTAGTGTCACAAATCAAAGCGCGTTACCAGTCAAACAGACTTAATTATCAAAGAATCTAACTCATGAAATATATTCGTTTAAAGCGGAGCAAATTGGTGCACATGTCATCTTCAAGTTAATCGCTTTGAAAATACCACGAATGTAAATTTTTCCAGAAAACACTCTTTTTAAAAGTCTTTCAAAAGCAATATTTTGGATTACAATTCAGAAAGTTTTATTTGGTCCACTCAGTTCCATGACCATCTGTCTTTCATCCATTCTCCAGTGTTGTATTATTCCATCTTTTCTTTCATTTTTTTATTGTTATTTGCTGTTCTGAGTATCATGGAAAGAATGATATAAATCGAACTTTGTGCTACAAAGAAGTTAAGCTCTGGCTGCATTTTGTCAGGGACTTAAAAAATATTTGTTGTTAGGTCACAAATACAAGCTGACTTTTGCCCCGTGTCACTGCTGGGTTACATTTGAATCATGCAATCTAAAGTTAGCTCTGCAAAGATGGCACAGATACAATTCAGTTGTTTGTGTTTGTCAATTATGTATTTGTTTCTCTTGAGTTTATTTTCTGCATGTGCTGCCCTGAGTCACACCTTATGTCTGTCACTCTGTGTGTGTGTGTGTGTAGTCTCTGACAGGGTTTGCCTTGGTGGTGAGCAGTGATGGGATGGTCTTTTATGCCTCCTCAACCATTGTGGATTATCTGGGATTTCATCAGGTGAGTTGAACTCAATCACAATTTTTTGATGTACAATGCTGTAAGTTGAGATACTGTATAATGAATGTATAATGAACATAACATGTCCATTACTAAACCAGTCACATTACCAGCCCAACTTATTACAAATTATTTTAGACGATAACATTGGTACCTCAATACACAGTACAGCTGCATAAATACTGGAAACTGCTACAGCTACTCTGGGCTCACTGTTTCCTAGTATCTGTGCATACAACATGAGCATAATCTCAATCTTCTAATCAAACTCTTCACAAATATCAAATTAGCTGATTTCCCAAAGTATTCACAAACAAAAACTTGGAGGTGAATAATAACTTATAAATCTGCCCAAGCAGCCTCTCACATATCGACTCAACAAGTGTCAGAGATCTGAGCTCTGCCGTGATTCAGCAAGTTCACCATCATCCTTTTATCGTCCTCGGCTGATCCCCTCTGCTCTCCTCCATCCGCCCCTTTCTACATTCTTCTCCTATGCATCCTATGGCTAATGAGCCAGAGTCAAAAGTCTCTTTCAGTCTGTCTCCTTGCCGCCTGATAACTCTGTCTAGAGGCCATAGTGAGGCCACGGAAAGGTGAAGCCCTCAATTTCACCCTGTGATACGGTACACTGTTTAGTTCTATATGTATGTGTGCGTGCGTGTGTGTGGCCACTGATAAGTCACCAATGGTTTAGCTTCCTTCCACTCCGGCGGCTAGACTCAGCCAGTCATTAATTATGGATGATATCAACACGGGCTCGCCTGTCCTGCAATGCTGAAATCGTCCCTCTCCTTCACAACCATGAATAAAGTGCCTTTCAGTGTTAAAATCCCTCATTTTCTCCATGTTGGCTCACACACAAACACACAAACACACTCACACCAACACACACACAGCAGACCAACACCTTGAGGTGGATTTCTTCTGCTACAGTGCTCCCACTTGGCTTACAAGCAGACAGAGCCCGTAACCCAGCGCCGTGGCACTGACATGAAAACCAAAGTGGTCTGAAAGATCCTGCCACGGTGTGTGTGTGCGTGTGTGTGAAGGTTGGCATGGGAGCCAGTACAGACAGACAAAGGAAATGAACACTGTAAGGTGTGCACTGTCAGATATATGTGTATACATGTGTTGTACTTGTGGCTCAATCAACCATTTCTAATATGGGATGTCTGACATCTCCCTATGTTTCTGTTTAAAGGAGGCGAACTACGAAAATGTTGGAAATATTGACGTAGCTGATTAATTTACCTTTGCTTGTGTAAACCTTGAAATTAAAATTTTCGGTCGCTAAATAAATGTGAACACAACTAAATCTATGGCGACACCAACACCTCTGTGAGGATCTTCGTTTAGGCACAACTGCACCTACAGTACATGCTCAAAGTGAAATCTAAAAAGGTAAGATTAGGTGCAAATCATCTAGTGTCTTTATTCTAACTGGACAATTTGTATCGTTCTATATGTGAAACCTATATGTGTGGTGGATTGTTTACAGTAGAAAAAATTGTTTTTAAATACTCACAGATCATCATGTTGTACTCATCAGAGTCATCAAAACAATCAGAGACTTTCCCACATGTTCAGTTCTCGCGAAGGAGCTATTGGTTGTTTTCAAGTCACATAGTTTGCCACTAAGGCCTTGACAACATGTCACAGAATTTGAAACCCACAATTGTGGTCAGAAGGACACTTATCCCTAATATACCACAGGAAAAGAAAAGAGAAGAGGGCGCTTCACTAAGTAGCACCACAAGAAAGCCCCGGAGAAGCGGCAAAAAACCTCCACTGGCCTTTGATCCCATTTGTTACTGGGGCAGTTAGCCTTTGAAGGTCAGCGAAAATATCACTTATTCTCCATTTTCTCCTCTTCTTTTCCTCTCTGAGTTTTTTACAAGAAACATAAACAATAGTCACTCGATCCGTCTGTCTGCCTGACTGCCGGTAGGGAACCAAACCACAGGACGAAGCGCTCGCCGAAGACGGTGGGAACAGATTGTGTTTTCGGAGGCAGGCGATCAAAAACCCTCGCGTGCCACCAGTGTGGAAATTATGGAGAGAGAGCAGGGAGGGGGGGAGAGGGGGAAGAGGAGAAGGTTAAACATTTTAGTGAGGAATCTGTCATGGAATGACAGAAAGCACAGCTAGTGCTGGAAAAGAGAGAGAGGCATGATGAGAGTGGGCTGGAACCCGACTCACTGTGTGTGTGTGGATGGGGAGGGTAAGCTGGGCCGGACTGCTGTTCGGGAGCCGGTGTCACGCGATGTTTGGCAAACACAGCTGCCCTCACTGGCCTGCAGCTGTCCGTAGACTCTTACTGTACTGGGTAGATGTTCCTGCCTGTGCGTATGTACAGGCATATGAACACATGTACAGTAAAGTGCGCATGTATGTTTCCGTGACTTCCAGTGACTGTGTGCTGTACAGTCCTTGTGTGTATGTGTGTAATGGGGAATCCTGCGGCCGACTGAGTGTATTTGAGCAGCACTGACAAGAACACACCCTCTACAAACAGCAGCTACCAGCTGCACTGATGGCACATGAGCAGGAAGCACACTGGTGCAAAGTCACAGAGTCAATGGTGCCACGAACACGCAATCTCATGTTTATTAAGCTTTTGAGGAAATTACACATTACATTATCTCAGTCTCATAGTGGAGATGTCCGTGAATGTGCAGATGTTTAAATGTAATATTTTTGACTCTGTCTTCCTCACAGACTGATGTGATGCACCAGAATGTGTTTGACTACATCCACATAGACGACCGTCAGGAGTTCAGACGCCAGCTCCACTGGGCCATGTGTCCTCCACAGCACCAGGGGACGTCAGCACACCCGGATAACCTAGCTGCAGGCAGTGGTGAGTGGGTCACTGGGAAGGGGAGGGGGCAAACGGTGGATGTGGCGCATCTTTCATCTGTAATCTTCTCCTTTTTTTGTGATGTTTTCTGCTGGTTATTCCTGTGCATTCCTGGAAAAGTGTTTAATTACATTTAGTTCATGTTTCCATGACCTCTGAAATCAGGATGTACTGGCAGATGACTTCACTAAACATTGGTATAATAAAATGATTGGTATCATCATTTACTAATTGATATCATTGGGTTATCCTCCAATATAATTAGGTTATTATAAGGTTATTACTGTTAGCCCTTTCTGTGAAGCCTTTCAAAGTGCTGTATAAATTAAGTTATTCTTCTCCTCCTCCATCCTTCTCTAGGTGAAGACTTTGTAGTCAACAGCCAATTTCACTCTCTGGAGGCTGGGGGAATCCCCCCAGAGCTCACCTGCTTTCTCAACAGATGCTTCATAGCCAGAGTCCGATGCCTCCTGGACAGCACCTCTGGATTCTTGGTGAGCGGTCTGAACCAAACCGGAAACCAAGTTCAACACGTTGAAGTGAACTTCAAACATTAGTTACTATGCATTAAAACTGAGCATAGAGGAATAAGTGGCCCACTCTCTGGGAGAAGACCTAGGCCTATAGTAGTATTATACCCTTTGGTACTATTTTAAATAGGAGTGTGCAGGGTTATTCATCGTTATATTGCAAGACCTTATAAGATAATCGGGTGCCCCGACACAGCAGTAGAATAGGAGCACGGTTCGTCTCTCGGTGCTGTTACTACAGCGGTTTGGAAACCAACAGTGGAAAAGCTAGAGGCCCTGATGACAGAGCAACGATATTATGGTTTTGGACCATTCTGTCGGGGTCAGCAGAGTTCACTGTCTCCAACTTCCCTCTGGTTTCATTGATGCTGGCCGTACGACAGAAATTCTAGATGGCGATTTCCTGTCGTACTTAAATTGGAAGCACTCGTTGCCAAGAGGTGGCCAAATATTGGTGAGATGTTTTCCTCATCAGTCAACATAATTGCTATAAAGACAACATATTGTTGTGTAATGCACAATACACATTCTGCAAGCAAGTTAAAAGGCCAAAGGGTGTTTATTCCCTGTGAAAAAACTCTGATTTAATGCTTTAAACAGAGTTGCAGTGCAGCTTTGTGCATGCCAAAGTCAAATATCTCAAAGGCTAATAAAATTCTAAATAAAATTCAAATAAAAAAACTTTGTGTTCGGACCTAACTAGCAAATGTTAGCAAGATGACAGGTCAAGACACTTAATCTTGTTAATGTGTGTGATATGGTCCCTGTGGTTATATATCTTCCACAGTACATTAAGACAGAGGATCTACAGAATCACCAAAGAAAGATTCAAAAAATTCATGTTTCCTGGAATCCCCTTGGCGACCAGTTTGAATTAAAAAAGAAGAATGAATGAAGAAAAGTCTGGATGTGTGGACCATTGGATGCGTTCAAACCAGTAAATATTCTTCTCTTCTGCCCCAGACTATGCAGTTCCAGGGTCGACTGAAGTTCCTCAATGGGCAGAAAATGAAGTCTGCCTCTGGTGCTCTGATGCCTCCCCAGCTGGCCCTGTTCTGCATAGGTGTACCCCTCCTAATGCCCTCCATCACCGAGATGAAAATGAAGAACATGTTGATGCGGGGAAAGAACAAGGGAGGAGGTGGAGGGATGATCTCTGCACTGGAACACGGGTAAGAGCGACAGAGGCCTCACACATGAGCAACATCCCTCCAACTTTGACTAAAACTGGAGGCACGATGTATATTCACACTTTGCCCCAGTGTAAAACCACTGATTGTTTTGATGGGGGTGCTATACTGTAATTAAAGGTCAAGCTTTTTAACAAAAACTCAATGTCTCCGGTCGAGCTGATCCAAAGTTGAGGCTTGATGCATTTTGGCACCATGTTATGGCCTCTAGAAAGTGTCATTTATTGGTCCCATGGGTGGAGCTAGAAGTAAAGGTCAAAGTCTTCAACCTTGAAAGGCCACAGCTGCTACATGTTCAAGTCATGTGTATTAATGTACATGCAAATTCATGCCTACTGAGTGGCTTGACCAACATCAACGAGACAAAGCTAAAAGACATGCATTCAAAACTGTGTAAGACTGAAAACAAAAATCATGTGCATCAGTCCTCATTATCGTTAGTTATTCATGTATTCATTCATTCATTTTTGAGTTATATATATCTATACACAACAACAGCTCCATGAACACACAGGCATCTACCAGGCTCTGACACCAAACCAAAACAAGTGCTGGACTTCTTACCTGTGGCAACTTAGGAGCAAATACATGTCTGCACTTGATGGATCATTAAAAACTTGATGAGGCTGAGAGGCCAAGAGTTGAGCTGTAGTCGGTGAGCAGAGGCCTACCACCCCCTCTGCTGTTCATTCTTTTCTTCAACATTCATGGCAACATAGATAATGTTTATATTATTATTATGTTTTAGCAAAATACCAATTACTATTATGTGAACAACAGGTTGGCTGGTTAGATGGGATGCTATTAGGTGAGGCTAAGAATGGTGAAGATGGTATCTTCTAATATAAAGAGCATCTTTTAAATGTCCATCTTCTCTTGTTCAATATTTTCATTTGTGATGTTGTTAAAAAAGACACAAATGACCTAAGTGACATAAGTCAAAATTTGTGTTTTGAGTGTCTAATATACAATGTAGTTCCTTCTTTAATCATCTTGTGCCATGTTGGTGTTAGTCTTAGCTGCCACATCATTTAATGTGCTCCACTGGAAATTTAATGTATCATTAGATCAATAAATCACTGAGTCAGTGAAGTGTTGACATGATGTTCACACTGCAACAACTTCAATAGCAGGAGTTGAGGAAAATACTGTTAAAAAAGATGGTCACAAAGGCATAACATGTTTGTTGCTGCAGTGTTTAAAAAAAACAACATTAAGATATTGTTCTGCCCATGAATATGATGTTCTGGCCATCATGGATCTTTGGATTGTGATGCTGACTCCCAGTCAGTTTTAAGATGAAACAGATCAGGGAAAAGTTGAGTCACTTTTGGAATAATTCTCTCCTGAACTAAAGTGAGCCAAATGTAGATATTTATGTTTTGAGTCATGCGTCAATGAGCAGAAAAACATTTTGTTTGTGGACATTCCTGTGTGGATGTCTGGGCGGACCAATGATATTTTAAGAGGCCGCCTCTTCTGAAATGCCATCAAAGAACATAGAAACATTACACAGATTGTTTCATTCTCTTGTTTTTCTGATCCCTCTCTCCGCTCCGCCACTTTTTTCATGCCACCCCTCTCTGTCACAGTGAGCGAGGCGAACACCTCCGGAGGCACTCCTTCAGTGGAGGAATGGGTGACATCGCAGACCCTCTCCTCCTCTCGTGTCCCACTCCCGGCAGTACCCAGCGAGGTCACCACACTCCCTGGACCCCGGTCGCCAAAGACAACCTCAAGTACCGCCCTGATGATTACTACAACCAGGAGGAGCCCCTCAACTACTGCAAGTCCTCCATGGCTTCCCATAAAGGTCTTAGCCCAGGCCTGGGTGCCGGCTGGCCCCTGCGGCCAAACCCAGGTCCCGTCCGAGCGGGCCAGGGAGTTGGCTATGTCCCCTCTAACCGCTTGAACAAAGCTGGTCAGTACGGGAAACCATACCGCCTTTCCCCCAGTTGCCACAGCAACAGGGGTGGTGAAGTGTTTGTGTCTAAGCTCTATGGTAACATCCAGATTCCCACAGACCCAGATGCCTACTGCGTGGACCTGGTGAAGAGCGAGAACGGCTATGGGGAATGCTATGATGGCCACCTGATGCCTGACATGGCCCCCATCAAGGTAGAGCATGACTCCGACTCTGAAAATGGCTGCGATGCCTTCGGGCGGCCCTGGGTTTGTCGCGACCCAGAATCCGTTGACCGTCGCTACGGTAACGGGATGTACGACCAGAGCTCCAACATGCATCTCAAATCAGAGGCAGATTATTACGATCCACAGTACTCGCCCTGTCAGAGGGGGAAGGCAGGCATCAGCCCACCGTACAACAACGGCAACTATCACGGCTATGCAGTCAACAACGGCGGAAATAATGCCGCACGTCTGCTCAAGTGTGACAAAGACTTGGGAAACAACAATGACAACAACCAGTTTAGTCCTCAGAGACTCTCTCATTCAGACGCTCTATGCAGCAACCAATCTGTCAACCTCATGGACTCGCACCTCTACCCACAGGACCCTCACAAAGCCTACATGCACCCGGACTACAACAAGCATGGCTCCTATGAGTTCAAAGGTCATGGCCTGATCCACTCAATCAAGCGGGAGCCCATGGACTCCCCAACGTGGTCTGAGAGCGGTCATGACATGAACCAGTCTATGATGGTTGGTCCAAGGAACGTTATGCCATGTGTGATGAGCGCGGGGCACCACAAGTCCAGTCCTTACATTTATATGCCCTAAGAATGAAGGGAGCATTACCCACACATACACCCAAGCTGCACGCACAAACAAACACACACACACACAAACACACACACACACACACACACACACACACACACACACACAATCAGTGTGCGTTATAGTACTTTGTATTATTGTTGTCTTCATACACATGCACCAGCATTACAGTCTTTGATGATGAGGATTCCCAGGATGTCAAGCACTTCTTCAGTTTGATGAAGAGGTCACAAACAAGGCTCAGGTTTCTAGTGTTAGTGTTGTGACAATCAGAAGTAACATTTTTGATCCAGTTTATGGATAAATGCTTTTGTTTTTAAAGAGTACATTTTGTAGTTGGTTCCAAGCACTTTTGGATTTAGTGACAATGAGACAGATTACGTCTAGAAACACCATTTGATTTTGTTTTATGTGTCGTGCACACCTGGCTTTTGTTGGAGGAACACATATTTTGCTGTAAAAATACTTTTCTTTTTTTCACTTTGTACACAGGAGAGGATTTAACACCTGCTACTGGACTTATGCAAGGAAAAAGGCTGATTATGAAAACTCACTTAGGAGTCAGTTACAGCAATTTACAGCATGATCTGCCTTGAAGATTCAAAAGAACTTATTGGTGGTTTTGCATGTTTTAGTGCTTTAACTATAAATCCCCCACTTTCTTCATTACAGCCTCCAGTGATGAGCAGAAACAGCTAGCCTCTATGCATTTTACTAACCTTTCCTGTCAACTTGCAAACACTTGATATTACTTGAAAATCTACTGCAGTAAAACTGATTTGGTCAGATAATATATTTGCAACAAGGGTTCGCTTCCACCATCCATGAATTCAAAGTATTCTGCTAAAAAGAAGGTTTTTAATGTATGACAACAACAAATTTACATTACAAATTAATCACACTGTGTCAAAGCATCCTTGAATACACCATTAAGAATATTTTTACTTGCTGCAGAATCTTTTGTCAAGCTTGACAGTAATGCAAATGCAATTTGTAGCTAGTGGACCAAAACCTGTTAAACTACTGGAACGGCCAAAGCTTTGGCACCAGGGGGCGCAGTAAGTGTCCCGCTGAAGCACTGTTGAGGTAGACCGCTCTGTACTTGCTTCCTGGACTCTGAGCTCATTGTGGAAGGAATAATTGGAAAAGTGAAATTCAGAGTGCTCAATAAAAAATTATAAGAATGTTGATGGAAAAACTGTTTAAAAAGTCAGTTGAATTTTACATTTACAGCATTAAACTGACATCAAAAGAGAGAAAACTCAATTTAAATCACGCAGGAATTGACCTCAAAACTGAACTTGGACCAAGCACCAGTTTAAAGACTTTATTAATTATCAGTTGAAGCTTTGCACAAGTGTTCGACTGAATTGAAGGAAAAGAGTCTGTGGATAAAAGGTTCAATTTTCTCTTTCATTTCATTCAATGCGCACAATACTTAATTTCTACATCATTTTCAATCTTTGGTTGAATGTACAAATAATATTAATTTATGTCAGTGCTGATGTTGTACAGTGTGTCGAGCAGCATTTCATCTCCGTACAACCTGTCTCACGGCAGATATGACACGTTTCCTTTGAGATGAATTTACACAGACGTCGTCTTCACAATCAGTGTTTTTGCACAAATTAATGAAAAGCACCAAATTGATTCAGTGTCAGAGTCTCTGCTCTGTGACGCGACTGTAGTGGTCTCTGAATTGCACTACTGGGAGTAGTTCAGTTGAAGGTCAGGTTTTTGAGTCAACACGCACAGCTGTACATGGTGTCACCGATTTGAATTTGTCTTTCTCTCTTTGTGTGTGTTCATTTCAATAAATGTTTGATGATTCGTATTTATTGTAAGAGGCAGATGTGTATAATTTAAAAACCACCGTTTTGAAGGCTTTTCTGTTTCAGTAAGGTAAATGAATATGGCTTTTTTTCTCGCCCTCTTTTTGATAATTGTTTAAAAAAGACTTGTTTTACTTGTCTCATGGAGGAGGTAGCTGCAAGGTAGCGATCACAGTGTACATATGCAGTGTCTTCCAGTGTTTTTATGTGTTTTTGCAAATTGGACTTATCTATTAAAAGACCTTTCTTTATATGGAAAAAACTGGGCGAAGTGTTGTTCTTTTGTCATTTTTCAGATAATATACAAGGTGAGTAACAAGTGAACATGTGATGGCACTCTGGACTGAGGCCCTTTCCCGCAGGTCCCTGTTCAAAAATGACATGCCAAAAATGAAAAAAGTATATATCTGCAACTACAAGGTCTATATGAATATGAATCAAGGTAACACTTGTGAAATTTCAACATAGGGGTAAACTTCAGTACAGATGTGAGTAAATGAAGAAAAAATATATTGTGAGTGAATATCCCCTATGTAATAATTCAGATTAAGCCCACTCCAAATCCACAGAGCATTATCTGAACATTATCTGTGCCAAATATCATGCTGATGATGTGAAGCAGAGCATGGTCAGACGGACTCTCCATAACCAAATTAGCACAGCAGTTGCATGTGAGGTTTCTCACTGCAAAACTCATTTAATTTCACATATGTGTCTGTCAGTGTGTATTAGATTGAATACAACTTTTTAAACAAAGACTGGTGCTCATCTGTGTCTAAGAACATCTGAATGATTGACATGTCTATCGAACAGTCAGAGCCTTGAGAATCAACGGACGGCCTCCAAATCCCTGTCAACAACACCATTCACTAACTATGAGGGGGCGAATCCACTGTGGGGAATTTGATGGGTTGAAGCTTTTTCACATTAGATGATATGATATTATATTGCTCAATCAACATCCTTGTCTCTTTAGTAGTTTTTGAATATTTCACATCTAGCAACCGTGGTCTCATCCTTCAGATTTGTGTCTCTATTAATAATTAATACTCAGCAGAACAGGATACAGAGTATCTCTGGCCACATTGCCTGTATGATTAATGTGCTGTAAAGCTGGCATGACAGCCTCTTCACACGATCAGGGAAACTTAACACTTCGTCCCTCACCACCGTCTGGGACGAGGGCTCGAGCCAGGGGAACGTCCGCGTCCACAGAGACGAAGAGGCAGGGGGCAGAAAGAGAAAGAGATGTAACCCTAAAAGCTGAGGTCAAACCCTTGTCGTCAAGATTCCCAGGAGAGCTGGATTACTATCGCTTGTCAAAAATAGCCCCTTAACAGTCTTAATTATCCATTGTTCCTCTCTTTGAACAGGTTTGGGTATAGTATAAAAGTTGCTTTGTGACAGAGAGATTAGAATCTCTTAATGAAACTCTTGTTATACAGATTATGATGAAATTACGAGTGCCACACATATTGAGGAATTTCTCTTTTATTTGAATCATTATAGGCCCAGATGATTGTTCATATCCACCAAGAGTAATATTCAGATTCTTTCTCTGGCTCGACCGGGCAGGTAAACAAAGCAGGAAGTGAGAGGAACTTTTTCAGCACGTGCTGCTTATGTAGGCTTCACTGGAGTAGAGAGGCCTCCATGTTCATGTTCCTCGTCTCTTGTTCAACACAGTCATTTATCATTAGTTCAGTCTGGCTCCAGAGCTCAGTAGTAGTGACGGCAGTGACTCTAAGCCTTGCCTAAGGACGGTTCAGCACTTCTTGTTTCACCGGCAGTATCCCGTTGATGACACAAAACTTTGTCGAGCAGACACAGAATTCAGTTTGTGTAAATTCACCTGCAGCGGCTCCCTCACTGGTTTGCTCTGCCCTGACCTGAGATTCCCCACATATCATCACAGTACAGCTTACAGGGTATTACAGGATACACCAGGATCAGTTAGTGGAAGGATTTTCCTGATTTGGATGATTGTGAGTTTGTAAGTGCATGTGTGCGGTGAGTGTGTGCTTGTATATGGAGTAAATACCAGATACCGACATCTAATGTCTGTTTGTAAACAGACTACAAATGAAGATTTTGAAAACTACAGTAAAACCTAATGGGATCTTCACATCTTTGGTCATATTACATAAATAATATCCACTATGCAAGTTACAGGACCAAATTTCATAAGACAAAAGCAAGAATTCCTGAAAACTGTATTATTCGGTTTCACTCATGAAAGGGTAGAACAGGGAAGCCCAACTAGACTCAACTATCAAAAAAGGTGAATGCCAGATACACACCACTAACGGTGTAGTCATCCAGCCTCAGGACTAACGAGGAGCATTGCATTTTCCTGTGACTCTAATTGGATCCAGCTCTTTAACATGAATTACAAACGCATTTGTGTCTCTCGCTTTCACACACAGTTTTCTTAATAAGCGAGTAACAACTCACTCGTGTGAAACAATGTGTAGTGTTTTTCCTCTCTTAATCCCCAAAGGAGTACTTTGCCTTTGTCTCGCTGTAGTCTCATGACTGATGAAATGACAATGAACTTTAAATTTTTAATATTCGTCAGCATGCACGCAACCACCATCATGCCATCTGTATGACACTTGTTCTGCACAGGGAGGGGAAGGGCGGGTTATGACAAAGAAAGAGGGAGAAGGAGGAAGAGAAAGACGGAGTAATAAAACCTTGAGGTGAGAAAAGAGAAGTTAGATGAGAAAAAGGGTGAAAACAATGAAAAGAGCGCAACCAATCAAGAGAGAGCAGTGACTGCTTAGGGCAACTGTAGTGTAAGCAAAGTGTTTGATGCTTGTTGACAGCTGTATCTGTGTGTGTGTGTGTGTGTGTGTGTGTGTGTGTGTGTGTGTGTGTGTGTGTGTGTGTGTGTGTGTGTGTGTGTGTGTGCAAACCAAGACCTATAATCCTATACCATGCAAGGTTGCGTGACCGTTCATACCCCACTCTTTGCTGCTCCACACACCATTTGCCCTAATTGGTCATGCCGACTCTCGGTGTCGTTCTCACACACGCTCATACACACTCATAGTCAGGCAGATGCACCAGTGCATATATAGACAAAACAATGTCCAAATCTCCTCTCCCCCATATATCCACAGTGACAATGGGGAGAATCCTTGAGGGTATGTCACAATCACGCATACACATATACATTTGCATGCACATTATCATGCACATATACACATACCCCACTAAGCATATGGGAGAGTCACGCAATCCCCCCCTCCGCCCCGCCCATAACCCCCACAACGCTGCCACTTCTTGACTACAATGCACTGATAAACAATAAACAGGCCACCTTACCTTAATACTTTTCTTTATCAGTAGTTTCCATTTGTCTGAAGCTCCAGCAGCCATGTCAGGTGAACCTGAAACCACCTGTCATCTTCCAAATATGTTCATTTAACAGTGATTTTTTGTGGATCAGTCATTTGACACCATTAATAATATAAACGTTGACTTTTAGAACTGTTCATTCAAACTACTGAACAGTCAAGTTTGGTCACTACCACTTACAAACATTTATTCATTACTTTTACTGTTGGGACTGTTGTGTCCCTACTTCTCAAGCACTCCTCGTTACAACCGACTTTAACATGATTACAAAAGTGTTTGTACATTAGATGTTTAGATGAAATTTTAATATATACTTTCAAATAAGTTTAAAGGTAGCTACTGGGGTACAAGTATACCCGGTTGGAAATCAGTGCTCTAAAACAGTTTTTTTTTAAAAAACCACCTGGGGCTCCTAAAATTTCAGAGGGACGCTAAGAAAATGTAACATTACATTAGTTATCACATGTAGATCACGTGCAGCAGCCTGGATGTGAGTGATTTGGTTAAAAATGATATTTCAGATACAATAGTTCGGGGGCAATTTTAAAGTTTTCCTACTTTGCTAGAGTCAGACACAAATAAATGCCTTAGGACAGACATTTTTCATATAATTAGTGCAGTGTGGAGTTGTCAAATAGCATTATTAGGCTACATATGGTTTAGTGTCTGTGATCAAATGACATCACACAGGCATCCAGAAATTCTGTGAAACTGAGCAAATGAAGTCAGGAGGGAGGGGTGGTGCCTTTGTCCGAGCTTTGTTTGACAACCTCTGCGATGAAGAAACATCCATAACTATATCCGAGGCCTAAGGATTTGAAAAATAATCAGCTGAATGAGACTGTGTTCTGTGTGAAAATGAAATGTTTATGTACAGTGTGTGCCCAGGGGTGACTAGCAAATTGAAAGGTTACAGAGTGCAACCTGGTGATTCACAAAGTAGACATGCAGGCAGCAGCTGACCAGTGAGTCATGCTCTTGCACGCACATATGCACTCCACTCCCTCAGATACTCCGAGTGCTCTACATAAATGTCCCCAGAGAGCCACTAATTCAACCCCAACTACTGTATAGCATCTCAAGTTTTCTTGAACATTCACACTCACTATATTAATTTTTATTGCTACACACTTCCAGTCCCACGGGGCAGGGCCAGCAAACATGAATGCTCCAATAATTTCCATGTGAGATTAAGGGGAGAGTGTATGGTGAGATTATGGAGCCAGTGCCAGCAGTGTTTGTTTTGGGTTGTGTTCATGCTCTAGTTGACAGATTAATCTGTGAAGGTTACATAAGGATAGATGCTGATGCCGTCTCTCTTCTGTTGGGAAAGGCTTCCACCTACTGGTCATAACTGCACACTGCAGCTGAACGAGCGCCTTAAACTTTCTCTTTACATTCAAACCAATGGCTAAAATGTACATCGGCTTTCACACAACAGACCATTTCCCCTTAATCCATCACTCCAAATATGCAAAATGTATTCTGGGGGAAAAGATCTACAGGACACCTGGGCGTGTGTTTTAAGAACAGCTCGTAGCTCAGCAGATAAATTAGTTTCTGATCAGTGGAAATAAAATCTGTAGGGGAAAAAAAGGAACCCGATTGTTTTTTGGTGTGTGGACTGTAACTCATGCCCTGATCACACTACATCCAAATTCAATTTGTTGAATAGAGTTGCTTTCAAATCACTACGTTCATTACTGGACCAGAGTGATGAGCTACAAAAGTATAAAAAGAACATAGTTTAATCCAAACTCTACAGTATCTTCGATATTTACATTAGACATTGGTATATTGTATTACATTCACATTTCCCATTATATATATAGTGAAATATTTTGTCTTGAGTGTCAGTGGCTGGAATCACATAAAATTTACATATGGTAGAGAAATGTGCAGCGATACTTAAAAAGTATTTTTCTCCAAACCAAGAAAACATACTCAGTTCATGGTTGTTAAGACTGTCGGGGAACTTTGTGTTCTCTGATCTTTGGCCCTTCCAGCAAATGGAAAACATCTGCTTTGTCGTGAGGTATGGCCACAGGTGGTACAGACCCGAAAGTTTTCGGCCCAGTGGATTCACTGAGGAGGGGTTTAACCTGCAGTGGCAAGAATTTAATCAGTAGTGGCTTTACCGGTATGGCTTTGAGGCTCAGAAAGTGGTACAACAGTATATGACTGCTCAATGCTATGTTTATAAAGGTCACATGAAAAATAATTAGCAGTAAAGCACTGGAGAGACTGTGATTCAACAAACTACAAACTTTAGTCCATGATCTCCAGGAAAAAGCACAGAAAGGTGGAACATCCTTTGAATCTTCATATTGAATTAGTGAGCGAAGTGAGAAATCCTCCCACATTTACTCAACCTTAAGTCTTTGTGGGGTTTGTGTTGGTTTGTAATGGGCAATGATCTGAATCAAGATGAAACAATTGACGATCAAGAAGAGCAATCCAGCGAGCCAGATCAACAGGAAGGTGTTGTAGCCTTCAAACTCCAGGAAGTAGGCCGGGCCCAACCAAATGCCCTGGCACAGGAGTGGAGAGAAAACAGAATTTCTTCACACCAAAGTAAATGTTAGTGATTTGATTCAAAACTTTTACAGAAAAGATTTCAATAGTGGCCAGGCAAAAATATCTGGAAAGCATCAATTTGCTAAACTGAATTACCTGCCCAGCGAACCAGAGGAGCAGCAGCCCCACTCCCTGTTCTAGAGACAGACTCAGGTGAGGGATGACCAGAGGAAGTAGGCACAGGTACCACAGGAAGTACTGCAAAAGGACAAGTTAAGTCTATGTGAAGCTATGTCGACAAAAACATGTTTTGCACCTTGACCTTTGACCACCAAATTCTAGTCAGTTCATCTTTGAGTCCAAGTGAACCTTTGTATAGATTTCGATATCTGAAATCTGCTGTGTTCCTGAGATGTGACGTTTATCAGGGTGAAAATACAATGCCTTGGGGCTGTGTCTGTCGCCAAGGTGGAGGCATGGAAACAAGGAAGACTTTTCTTTTAATAGCTCATTTCAATCCTGAAAGTAATCCTAGGAACTGTCTGATCTCTACCTGGACTCTTCTTTGTTGATTATGTACCTGTGAAGTGCAGACTTTGTTGAAGGAGACAAAGATGGCCGTGTGGAGGAAACAGGAAAAGGCCAGGTCAGAGCGAAAGGCCCACGATGCTGCCAACAGCAGGACGAGTTGAGGGAGAAACGCAGCCAGGCCAAGCCACTGGCTCCACCTGCTGTCTGCGCCAACATAAGGCAAAAGAAACGGACCATGCATGGAAAACACCTCAAACATACATCTAAACACACACCTTATTGCTGTTGACAAAAAGCAATATACATCTGCATGAGCTACAGCTTCATGCTGGTGTAGTTCTTGTATGCTGCACAGTGTCGCTTTAGGAAGCTATGAATGGTCAGACGGATGAATACCTGCAGTGAGGTAGAGCATGTAGAAGTATGGAGAGAAGTTGTGTTTTATGTCCCTCCTGGTCAGATGGTACAAGTAGGTCTCATGAAGGAACTCCCAGCCATACCTGACAAGACAGGAGAGCAGTCACATGGTTTGAGCGATTCCATTCAAAGTTATGAAAAGTTACTGTGCTTCTACAAATAAGGAAAGACGAAAAAGTCGTTAATAATAATTGTATGTGCAGAGCGATGGAACACGATTACTGTGTGTTTGTGTGCAATCTCTTCGTTCCCCTCACATGTAGTAGAAGAGTGCAGTGAGCACAAAGAAAACTCCTCCGGCCACACTCGCGAAGAGGAGGAGCTCTGCATTGACGAAGCTTCCTGTGAACCCGATGAACCTCCTCCACCGTGGTTTGCCCTCCTCTGGCCTGGTCTCCGGTGAGCGCAGGGTCAGAGCGATGGGCAGAGCGTAGGTGACGGGGTAGATCTTCATATGGACCGACAGGCCGTACAGGAGGGCTGCCCACATGAGACGTTGACCTAGAAGACAAAAGGGGGAAAGTATCAGCAAAGGAGCTGCTCATATAGCAATAATGACGTTGTTTTACAGAGATTCACGCACACAGCCCCCTCCCCTTCCACCTTACCTTGCATACAGAGCAGTGTCCCCAGCACCAGGGCTGCCAGGATGGACTCCGCGTTACCTCGGCTGGATACTCCCATGGGCAGTGGGTTGAGGAGCCACAGGGAAGAAACACGACGTGCCGTCTGTCCCAAAAACAAAAACATACACACAACTTTAACAAGCTTCAAAGTTCCCCCACGTGTTGTTCTTACACCTACATTTAAAAAAAAAAAAAGGTGTTTCTGACCTTCAGTCAGGAACCATTCTAATCAAAAGATTTGGAGTTAGAAGAGATGCAACTGACAAACCTCAGAGGTCAGCCCTCGCAGGCGGAGGATTCTATATATGAGCAGTCCTGACAGCACGTCGCAGACAACGAACAGGATCTTGCCAAACGCCGTGCAGAGATAGATGTTGGGGGTGAGAAGCCAAGCGAGCAGAGGAGTGTAGCGGTAGGTCGATCTGTTGTACGGGGACCCGCCCTGTGCAGGTAAGAAGAAGGTATCCGGAGAAAATGAAGACATGTTCAGTACCTCCTATGTTTGAATTTCGCTGAGTCGTGGAATATGGATTCCAATTCCTGATATGTTGGGAAAAAAATGGTGCCGTATTTGTCCAGAAGTGTATAACTGGCAATAACAGGTGGAAACAGCCTGCAGAGCTGTTACAGTAACAGAAAGCCTGTTCACAACTGCTTCACACATCAGTCTTCAGATGTCCACTTCATCACATGTAACAAAAGCCCTGCAAGTTCAAGTGCACATGTATTTAGTAGTAAAGTGTAAGTAAGAGTACTCATCCTCCAAAATGGCACCTGTCTTTTCTCATCATCAGATAATGATTTTATTATTTAAAATTAATAATGTTGTAGTCGGTCGTGACGGAGAGGATTTTATTGGAGTTTTAACCATAACATGCATCATATTTTATATACACAAATCCGGTGTTTTGGCATTGATCTGAAAGGTCACTTTAGTTCATTTATCTGGACTGGAGAGTGTGAAGAGAAGACCGGTTCAGATCTGTGAAACCGCTGCTGTTTTACCTCGGCGACGAGCCCGGCAGCATCCGTGAACACGTGGTAGTCGACGTCAGTGTACTTCACCGACATGGTCCTGTCCTGGTGCTCTCCGTAGAAAACCAAAGCCAGTCTCACGGCGAACGAAGCCGAGAACAGGACACGTTTCCCCGTGAGCCAGGAAATCAGCGGCTCCATCGCCTACGTCCCGGGGAAGGGGGGGGGGGTCCGAACCGGCGGACGTCAACCGACCTGTCCGCTCCCCTCCGTGGTCCGACAACCGGGCAGACACGTCGGAATTATACGATGGGCGCGTTTCACCTGCAATTTCGAATGACACCAGACTGCCACAACACTTCCGGTATCTGTGTCACGTGTTTTGGGCCACTGCCCCGCCCCTTTAAGAGACAAGCGGCAGGTCATCTTGAGTCGGTATTTGAGGACTCATACCTGCAGCACTTTGTAACTTTTCAGCTTGTATTTCAACATCTTTTATAAAAACCTTTATTAGTCTGGTGCTTTCAAGGTAGAAACACAACACTAGCAGTAGTAACTGTTTATATATTTATTCTTCCTCAATTGGTCAACGCCTAATTTGTGTAAAATGTAAACAGTAACATGATGTCAAAAGGTGTCACGGACAACCGCACTTTTACAACGACTGATCACACTTCATGATATTCTTTCTATCTTGGCTGAATCACATCTGTCAATCAAATGATTCATTATTCATGTTTTTAAAAAGGTGACATACAATATTTGGGAAACACGTTTATTCAAAGCGTTGTTTTTATTTTTAGTCTGTATTCACTATATGCATAGTGGTGAAATTACATATACACATCTATCTGTTCATCACAATTTTCTCTTTGGTTCACTGAATAGATTAAAAAACAATTTGATTGCATGTTCTGAAGATAAAGTGCAGACATACTTAGAACCATCATACTGTATGTTCTCTTGATGTAAACTTAAGTTACAGCTGACGTCTGTGTTGCCGGCTGCAAAAGGCATAGAAGACATTGTGATAGGCAAATTCTTCCAAAGAGAGTAAGAGTGTACAAGATAAGAAATTAAGACTAATGGTATAAATGCTTCAGCAAACAGGGCCATGTGTATTATAAACATATAGAGGGCCATATTCTAAAGACCATATTAGGGGCAGAGCAGGTATCTTATGTTCAGGATAAACAGAGAATCACTAATGTTAGGAGTGATTTAGACAAGAGGCCACAGTTCAGAAAATCCTGAATCCTCCTGCTGCTGAAAATATAGGACGGCAACTCAGCTCATGATTAAACTTTTGTGAAATGATTCTAAACAATATTTAGTACTACTGAATAAGATGATATACTAATGCCTTTTTAGATGTACTGTATTGTAACCCAGCCACCCCCCCTGGTTAAGAATAACTGCTCTCAACAATGTCCTGCTCACTCTGGGGAGCAGTAGCGGCCGGCAAACAGAATGCTCATGGTGGAGTTCTGTCGGATGAAGAAGAGGAAGGGATGGTCTGCGATGAAGGAGACTGGACGAATTGGAAGACAGCGCATCATCATGACGGCAGCAGTGGCAGCTGCAGCCTCGGTTCCCTCCTCGTTGACCTCCACAAACGCTTTGTGTACGACTTTAGACAGCACCAAGTCGTTGCCTGGAGACATGCCTGTAACAGAAGAGAGGGACAGAGAATATTTTAAAGAAATTGAAAGCCTGATCTCACTCCATGTGACAGGAATGCAGGGCATGCTGTTTTGGGAGAACCTCAGTATATATCTTTTTTTTGGTTCCTGATCTTTAAAAGATAATGAGCATTCCTGATGTAGTCCAGTTACATGTCCTACCTGAGAAATCAGACATTGCCATATCAAAGGCATCCACCATGCCCATGCTGACCAGGACATCCTTCATGTCATACTTCTCCTCCATCTTGAACCGAGGTAGGCCCACCTGAACCTCAACTTTGTCCATCATGTCTGGATTTGTCCAATCCACAAAGTTCTCATAGGTCAGCTCTTTCTCCAGCTGGGGGTGTACACAAAAAGAATTATTAGTTTTGTCTTTGTCCTGTTTGTTTCTGTGTGTTTGGAAGTACATGTGTGCATATGTTCTACCTTCTCCAGACCAGTTGAACTGTCTTCTATATCCATAGGTAGAAAGATGAGCATGCTGAGCTCCTCCCCTTTGTAAGGCATCTCCAGAAGCTGTGCAACAGTAGGATTCAAAGATCACAGCAAATATATACAAAAGTAATAAATGATCAGTTTAGTTGTTCTCTGGTCAGTTAACAGATGATCGACGGACTGACGGACATGCTGTATCAACGGACTCATTAAATGAATGTCTTGATTACATTGCAGTTGATTTCAGGGATGAAGGTCAAAGGGAACTTGGATTTCTGGTGCATCATCTTCACTGGCTTAGTTTTATTCTGAAAACAGAAAACAGAAACGTATAAAACTCAACACCAGCTGAAAGCTTGTTCACATCACCTTGCTGCAGTGACATAGGCAGTATGAGAAACTTCACCACATTAAATTGCATTAAAAGCTGAACTTTGAATGTTAACTTTTTAACAAAGGGACTTCCCTGATATAATAGAATAGCAGGTCCTTCTGATCTCACAAAAATCAATCATCACAGTCTGCACTCTGGGGGGTGACACACAAAAATCTCACATAGAGGCCAATCTGCTTGAGGAGAAATGGTGGATCTCTAAAATAAGAAGTACAACAAAAGTCTGATGTCTTTTTTACTTTCGTGAATCATTTGTCAATACACAAACTATCTGATATGCAATACAAAAAAGTGAGACAAATGATCTTTTGTGAAGTAATCAGACTTCATATTCTTGTTATTATATATCTGTGTAACAGCTGTATTACATGATGCCCTGCAATATAGTTTCAAAAACCAACACCTACTGACCTTGTTGAGTCTAAACTGAGCATCTCTTGTGGCACTCTCCTCAAACTGCTTGTTCCAGTTGCCTTTGAAGTAGATGGCATTGACCAGGACAAGCCTGGTCATGTTGTTGACCACACCCTGGGCCAGCACATCCTTAATCTTACCTAGGAAATGGAAGCACAAATTTGAAATGATGAGGAAATGACAAGTTCATGCATCATGTTCGCCAATGTAGAAAGCACAGATAATCTGAAAGAGTCTTGCATTTGCAGGATAGTTCACTACAATACATTATTTCTATATTAATATAGACTATTTCTGCATTAGTAGTAATAAAACTGGATTGAAGCAGCACTGTGCCTTTCTAACCACTGGTCCATTACGGGCCACCATACATAAACTCATGGCCTTGTGCAAGTCTGGAATTTGACTGTGATTAGGCAACAACAATGTGGTTTTTGACCCATTGGAGTTCAACCTTTTTCAGTTCTTAATTTTTATTACATGCAGGTCAATTAACACACAGATGAGGGTTAATGTGCGAGACACACCTTGTGTCTGCGTCTCTACCCAGCTGTTGATGTTGAGTCTTGCCGCCTCATGGCTGGTTTGGAAGTCCACAGCCTCCAGCTCTGCGCTGTAGTGCTTCCTGGTTTGTTTCAAGAAATCCTGCAACCATCAGCAACAAATTCACTGATTCAGATCACCCCAAAAAAAGATCTCTTCACTTGACTGGGTAGAGTTAAAGGTCCAGAAATTTTTTCGAAATCACTTCTCTGCTTGTTTGCTGTCCTCCTGTCCACTCCCTCATTCATCATTCCTTTTTGCCTAAAGCTGAAAGATTCCTACCTGAGCCTCTCATTCACTCCAGCCTAACATTCTGTACACAAAAACACACCCCGTCATGAGCACACACGCAGAAACACAGACACACACCTCAACAAACAGGTAGGACTGCTCCCCGTACAGTCTGTTGGCAACACTGAGGGCATATGGAGCATCGGCCTTGTTGAGGGCGCTCAGCAGTTTACCAAAGTCAGCGTGGACATCATCCTGACAGTCCTTGGTTTTCAGGCTCTGTAGACAAAGTAGACAAAGAAGTGTTAGGGAGACACACTGAGCCACTGATAGGCCAGTCTAATACACTAAGTCTATTAAACTTGTCTGTTTGTCAACTCACCCGTTGAGTGATAAAAATACTGAGAAAATGATCAACCTTTTCTAGGGCGATTGGTGTATTTGGTGCTTCAAAATAAGTAGAATATACTGTATATATATACCTATACTACTGTATGGTGAATGAGTATGCAGTCACCCACCTAAAATATATATTATATATATTATTTTTAACTGATGTATATGGTTGTAAATCTTTAATGAATCAATTGGTAATAAAAACAAAATAATAGAACCTGGTTTAACAGAGCATAGTGTATAGATTGGACTAGGTGACAAAGGAAATACATGCTTTGTTTAGTGGTTTTAAGTTGATGGCTTACAGTAATTGTATGTGCAAACATCTGAACCTTTTACATGTGAATGTTGATGCACAAAATCTCAAAACTACCTGAAAAGAATGTCAAATACAAAAATAAAACATGAAAATGACAAGGGGGAAAAAAAATAGAGATTATATTTTTAACACCTTTAACACCGTCTTTAAAGAACCAAGAAATATGCCAGCCCAAGCTTTGATGAGACTTTCCAGAAAGATCCACATAAAAACATACATCATCCCTCCACCATTGTGTTAGTTGCCCTGTTGTTATATATTTTTCATAAGAACTTAGGATGGTATATCATCTTCCACCGGCTCTCATAGTGATACTTGCCACATTTGGATTGACCCACTTACTCCAAGAGCGTTATCAGAGTATTGAGGAAACAGCATATTTTGCGAGTACGCAATTTTCATTTGATGACTTGTCATTGTTTGAGTGTGACCATTATCACACTGGTTTCCTGCAGCTGCTGATAAGGATTTAACAGCCGGACTACATTACTGTCAATTATGCAACACTGTGAGGTTTGGATCTCACAGTCAAGACAGACAACCTTTATTTGGGCTACTCCCTGCATTGTCCTGTTTTTCTAAATTCATTGCTCAAGACAGCAGCATATTGGAGATTTAGTAGAAAAAACAGGAATTCCTTCACCACACGACACCACCAAGCTGTTAGTAAAACGCCGCCCAGTTAGTTTATCATTCCTTTGCTTTCAGCTTTGTTACCACCTTCAGCAGATGCAGTGGCACCTTGGAGTGGACCTGCTGCTGCATCTGCATCTGCATCTGCATTTGCTCTCCTCTACCAGACCGCATCTTCTCTGACTCAGTGAAGCTGAGGACCTGGTGGTATAATTTGTGTTAACTGTCAAGTTAGACATCACATGTCTCTGGTTGTGTTCAGGAAGTTACAATATCATTGTAACAGTGCTGTGTCGGTTGAGTCATATGTGCTGTGTTTTACCCCTTGCTCTGCACTTAATAATGGCCTTAAAACAGCTCAGATGAAATTCATGCATATATATAAACATATATACATACATGCTGCTACGAACTTCCCAGAAAAATACCACATTTCGTTTTGGGGAAAAACCTGGTGACAGATACTGTACCCAACTGCAGCCCAGTCTTTTTACAAAATTAATTTAAGTTAGGTGGCTTCTTGCTTTGTAAAGGGAACACTTTCACAGAAGTCACTGCATGACGCTGGATTTTAACGGCCAAGGTTTTAACCCTACTGCTACTGTGTCAGATGACAGGAGGGCATGGAAGGGACAAAATACAGAAAACACTGTTGTAATCTGATAATGTGATGCATTATGTGTGACAGTAAAAATCAACTTGCACATGCTGTTAAGAACCTTGTAACCCTGCTCTTCACAAATCCACTATCCATCAAAGCATCAACCTTTTAATTGACTGAGTCATTTCCTAACCCCAGACACATGATGGATTGAGGGTGAGGGAATCGCCCTCTCACTCCAACCAACCATATCTTGGTGTGTCTTTGCTTTTGCAATTATTTGTAAAATGCCACTGTGTCAACTTCTGTCAGGGTTTTTTTTGTTATCCATGAATCAGTCAAACAGAGTATATGACTGTATATGCACAAATATTTACATGTCCCAAAACTACTGAATAGACATAAATTAAGCTTTAACAACACCGAGATCTCCCTACTGATTAATAACATGGGAATTAATCTGACTGTGAAAGCTGTGATGCATTCAGTGACTAAACTTTGAAAATGACTCCCAGGTAGCCAGACCGGCATACGTGTGGGATGTATGCACACAATGTACATATTGCATAAGTGTACTTCGATCTCTATTATCCTTACATCTCCATATTATGTGTCATGTTGCTATGGTAACATAACACAAAGCCTCCCCCTATAAAACCTGGTCAAAGTCTGAACAGAGCAGATCTTTGTCATTTTTGAGTGACAATGAAAGACAGAACTGGTCATTCATGCTGAATGTGGGCTGACACACCTCCAGTGTTCTACAAAAAATGTTGAGATAAAAACATGGTAATATCTGAACCTCCAGTTTGTGAGACAAAGAGAAACTTTTCAAAAATGTCAGATTATGTCAATCAATGTCAATGTCAAACTTGAACCCGGTGCACCGAACTGCACCTGTGTGTGTATGTGTGTGTGTGTGTGTGTGTGTGTGTGTGTGTGTGCACGCTGTACCTCTGACATCTGTGTGGCCGTGTTGCCTCTGGCCCCCAGCATCACCATAGCCAGGGCAGAGGAGATGCTGAAAGGAGAGAAGAAGACATTTCCCGCCTTGTCGTTATCGCTCAGCTGTTTGAGCAGATCCAGAGAGAAGGTGGTGTTGGCCTTGGACAGAGGGACTGATGATGCCATTGTGTCTATCAAGAAAGCAGAGCAGAGCAATAATTATTACATTATTATTTTAAATAATGCTTTTATTTCTTTGTCCCATTAGTGTCTCACTCTGTCGCTGAGCCAAACTCCATTAAAAAGTTAGTCACTTTGGAACTACATTGTCTATGAATATAAATACTTGATGGACAATTTCTAAACTGTTAAGACTCCAGTTTGTCCAGTAAATATCAAAAGTAATATTAATCTTATATTTTATTTTAAATGTCTAATTCCTAGTTCATGATGTTGGAAACCCGTGTAAAGCACTTTGTAATACAGGGGTATAAATCACGTCATTACTATTAATATGAAATAAGTGAAGAAGTGGCTGTTGCCATAACTTTACTAGATACAATACTAGAGTTTGTATTGAAATTAACTGCCTCTTTGGTAATGTGTATTAAAATTTCAGTAAATTACATCTTACTTGCAATTACATATAATCCCATTCGCATAGACTTTATTCTACACATAACGCCAAACCGGAGAGGAGTAACCACCGGTTCACACCTGGAACATGAAGCGTTGAACCTGCTCTGTAAAATGGATCAGAACAGAAACCAGGTGTCTACAAACTAAAGCGTTCAGTCATGTGGTCGCAGCCTCTACTTACGGACAGACACTTTCCTTCCAGTGCAGCAGGAGATCAGGAGTCTCTCGGTATCGCACTGACTTCCCTACGAAGAGGGAGGTTCATTATTTACATGCGCAGACACACCCTGAAAAAACAGATGAACTTCCGCGTTCTCACATGTCGTTGTATGGAAGCCGAAAGGACGAAAACAGCTTTTATTCGCTTTTTTTTAATGGCGACGCACGCTTGCACCTTTTCTTCCTTTAGTATCTCTTCAGCTCTGGTGATGCTGGGGGCCACATAGATGTCATAGGTACAGCGCACTCACACACACACACACACACACACAAACACACAGGTGCAGGTCAGCTTGATGCTTATATGCTGATATACCTGAAATGTGTGAAAAATCTAATTCTATGCTTCTCTGCAAAACTCTTCCTTTCTACAATTCGTTTATTTTTCACATATTTGGTGACTTATTATCAAATTCCAATCATTAAATTACTTTCCAAGAGCTGCCATTTGTTAATCTATTCTTTCCCCTGTTATGGTATGTTGACAGGGAGTTGGGTTCAGCATTGTTACTTTTTCTTTTTGCCAAAGGTTTCAGTATTGTGGACTTGTTTCTATAGTCACAGTTGTTTGGTTAGAGATTTTGCCCTGGGTTCTCCCTGAACATAAATTAGATCAATTATCCCACTCTTGGAGTTTCAATCAGTATTGATTTCTTGAAAAAAAACAAAAAAAATTAGCATTGTGCTTTCTCTATAATGTTAACACTTTTGCGGCGACTGATCTAACTTCACAATATTCTTCTTATCCCACTTGGCTGAACCATAGAATTGGAGAAAATGTTAATAAAATGTAAATTTTTCAAATGGAACATAAAATATTTGGGAATCAGACACCTTATTTCCATGTGTAAAAGCATGAGGATACATAAAACTGACTTCATGTAAAGTTTTTAGTCCTATATAAGTAAGGTTTAACATAACACAAAGAGCAACTAAGGGAAAACACTTTTAGCTGATCAGATGGGTAGAGAGATGATCTCCCTGAGAGCGAACTGCTAAGGAAGCATTTAACCATGAGCACAGCACACTGGGCTCATGCCCCTTATCACACTCTGCAGCACCTGTAACATAAAACACAGCACACAAAAGACAACGAAGACACCTAGGGTCCAGGTGGAGGATCGTCAGAGTCTATTTTCATTATGTGCAGAGAGGTGAAATTACATGCAATTTACATGATCACCAAGGACATTGTGCACAATGTGATGAAGGCAAATTCCTGCAAATGTTGTAAGTGTACAAGATAACAAATTAGGCTAATGGTATAGATGCTGTAGCAAATATGGTCAAGTGTTTCCTGTAGACATTAAGTGGACCACATCCTGAAGACCAGATTAGGTGCAAAGTACAAACAGGGCAGGGACCAAATGTTCAGGATAAACACAAATCACGAAGTGATGCATACAGAAGCCACAGTTCAGAAAATACTAAATTAGTTTCTACTCAACATCCTAGTGCTTAAAATATAGGACGGCAACTCAGGGCATGATTATAATGAAAAGTAAAGATTTTCAAAATGTTTCTAGTTCTACAGAATGAAATGACATTTCGTATCAAATAGTAGATGTATTTTAACCACCACCCACCCACCCCCTCTGGTTAAGAATAACTGCTCTCATCAATGTCCTGCTCACTCTGGGGAACAGTAGCGGCCGGCAAACAGAATGCTCATGTTAGAGTTATGTCGGATGAAGAAGAGGAAGGGATGGTCTGCAATGAAGGAGGCTGGGCGCGGTCGAACACTTGTCACCATCATGATGGCACCAGTTGCAGCTGCAGCCTCAGTTCCCTCCTCGTTGACCTCCACA
This sequence comes from Scophthalmus maximus, assembly GCF_022379125.1. Lineage (NCBI taxonomy): Eukaryota > Metazoa > Chordata > Actinopteri > Pleuronectiformes > Scophthalmidae > Scophthalmus > Scophthalmus maximus. Next base: position 8,190,776 of record NC_061535.1, read on the forward strand.
AATGCTTTGTGTACGACTTTAGACAGCACCAAATTGTTGTCTGGAGACATGCCTGTAACAGAAGAGGGGGACAGAGAATATTTTAAAGAAATTGTTTGTTTTGGGAGAACCTCAGTATATTTTTTACTCTACATTTGTTTCCTGATCTTTAAATTATAATGAACTTCTGATGTAGTCCAAGTACCTGAGAAATCACACATTGACACATCGAAGGCATCCACCATCCCCAAGCTGACCAGGAGATCTTTCATGTCATACTTCTCCTCCAACTTGAACCGAGGTAGGCCCACATCAACATCAAATTTAGAGAACTTGTCTGGACGAGTCCACTCCACAAAGTTCTCATAGGTCAGCTGCTTCTCCAGCTGGGGGTGAACACAAAAACAATTATTAGTTTGTCTTTGTCTTTTGTGTTTCCGTGTGTGTGGAAGTGCATGGCTGTGCAAGTCCTACCTTCTCCAGACCAGTTGAACTGTCCTCTATATCTGTGGGTAGAAAGATGAGCATGCTGAGCTCGCTCCCTTTGTAAGGCATCTCCAGAACCTGCAGAACACCGGGATTCCAAGGTCACAGCAAATATATACTGGATAGTTCATGAGTTTACATGCAAAAAAAAGGAAATCTGTTCTTTGTTACATAGTTATAGTAAAGAAAAATCTGGATCATGACCAAAATCTCATCAATTTTTCTTTAAATCATGGTCCACCTCATTTATATTTCATGAAACCTCATCAACAAAAGTAATAAATGATCAGTTTTGATGTTGTCTGGTCAGTTAACAGACTGACAAATATACTATATTAGCTTACTCATTAAATGAATGTATTGATTACCTGGCAGTTGATTTCAGGGATGATGTTCAAAGGGAACTTGTCGTACTTGTGCATCATCTTCACTGTACTGGTGTCCTTCTGAAAACATCACACAGAAACACCAGCTAAGAGTTGTTCACATCACCTTGTTGCTGTGATTTAGGCAAAGTGTGGCAAGTACGCTGTGACATCATTGTTGACCGGGGAGAATGCACACGGTGAGCAAAACACAGCGTTTCAGCTTGGTGATAATGACATAAACTTCAGTGTATTTAAAGCTGCACTTTGGAGGTTAACTTTAAACAAAGTGGCTTCCTTTATATAACAAAATAGCTGGTCCTGCTCATCTCTGAAATAAAACAATCATCACGGTTCGCATTCTGGTGGGTTATTGGTGATATCGCTATATGGGTGTGTCTTCAGACTCCAATCTGCTGCCCTGCAATATAGCTTCAGAGAACCACACTGACTGACTGTTTGTCCCCTGAACGTTTTCTCTGTGCAAGTTACCTTGTTGATTCTAAACGGAGCATCTCTTGTGGCACTCTCCTCAAACGGATCTTTCCAGTCGCCTTTGAAGTAGATGGCATTGACCAGCACCAGGCTGGTCATGTTGTTGACCACACCCTTGGTCAGCAAGTCCTTAATCTTACCTAAGAAATGGAAGCACAAATTTGAAATGATGAAGTTCAGTCACCATGTTCCCCAATGTAGACATGTATTTAATCATATTCATTAGAAAGCACCATGAATGCTTTGGACAGTAGTCAGGCTGCTGGCATTGATTTGGCCATGATGCTGACATTGCCGTGAGGAGCCAGAAAATGAAGTCGGAGCTTCAGCGTACACACTTCTTTCTTCTCCTTCGTTATCTCCAACGTGGTGTTGACAACATCCTCAGGAGCTCTGAGCAAGTTGTTTGTTGTCTCTTTAACACATCACATTATTTTCTACATTGATATAGCATATGTCTGCATTAGTACCAATACAACTGGATTGAAGTAACACTCTGCCCGTCTAACTTGTTTTCATGGCATTGTGCAAGTCTGGAATTTCTGTTACTGACACAAGACTGTTATTAAGCAACATTTATTTGGTTATTTACCCATGGGAGTCCAACAAAATGTTTCTTTCAGTTTACATTGTGGTTACATGCAGGTCAATTAACATACTGATGACGGTTAATGTGTGAGACCCACCTTGTGTCTGTGTCTCAACCCATCCGTTGATGTTGAGTCTTGCCACCTCATGGCTGGTCTGGAAGTCCACAGACTCCAGCTCTGCGCTGTAGTGCTTCCTGGTTTGTTTCAAGAAATCCTGGCAGCATCGGTAACACATTTACTGATTCAAATCACCCAAACTTTTCACTTTTATGTATTTCCATGGCAACGAGGTTGACTTGTTACTTGACTCTTGTTACCATTAAATCACACACACCTCAACAAACAGGTAGGACTGCTCCCCGTACAGTCTGTTGGCAACACTGAGGGCATATGGAGCATCTGCCTTGTTGAGAACGCTCAGCAGTTTACCAAAGTCAGCATGGACATCACCCTGACACTTCTTGGTTTTCAGACACTGTGGACAATGTAGACAAATTAGTGTTTGGTAGAACAGTCCACACCTCAAACTATGAGGTGTGGATCTGAAGACACACACAGACACACTAAGACTTCTGCAAGGCTACTCCCTGTGGAGGTTTATTTATTTCAAGACAGCAGCAAATTGGAGATTGGTAGAAAAAAAAGTGACCAACGACAGTAGGAAAGAAAAGCCCCTCAGTTAGTTTATGCAGTGGCAACGGGGACTGCACCTGCTGCACCTGCTGCACCTGCTGCTGCTGCTCGTGCTTCTTCTCTTGTCCTGCAGGCTTTTGCTTTTCTCGCTCAGTGAAGCCAAGGACCTGGTGGTACAATTGGTGTTCACTGTAAAGTTAGACATCACCTCTCTGGTTGCATACAGGAAGTTATAATATCAATGTAGCAGAGATGTGTGGGTCGAGTCACATGCGGCAGGGGTTAGAGTCTCCCTGTGTGATGATGATTAGGTGCTTAAGAGTGACGTCACCCAACAATGTAGTCAGGGTGCACTGACCACAGCCTGAGTGCTTTTAAGTAAGTGCAGCAAGGCAAGAACGCCAACCTCTGGACGTCCGTCGAAGAGAAGCTTTTCAGTTGGGAGTCTTTAAAATGGTACTGAGCAAGAAGTGAGAAGAAAATCCATGTAGTTGCTATACAAACTAGCAGTTTTTCAAAATAGGCATTACTCAAATTCTTGATAGTGACATCATCGGCTTATCAGATTTACATAGTACACAATTATTCACGTTAGGTTTTTGTTTCTGCACATATCGAACACCAAATCATCAGATGTTTTCTCATGAAAAAGAAATCCCTTCATGGCCTGAAAAACAGCTCAGATCAAACTCAACTCCCTTACCTTATTTAGAAATCCAATTACCCCTGCCTCTGTCTCCACCGACCAAGGCCACAGCCAGAGATATGCTCTTGTGCAACTATCAGGAGAGTGACAAGTTCGTGCAAACTCAGGTGACCACACTTTTGAGTCCCAACATTTTTTATTACCATCAACTGACTGCAGTGATTGTAGAGTAGATGTTTGCCAGCTGGCTAACGAACAAGGCCCTAAAAAAAAGAACAGTTCACACAACTGGACTTTCTGGTAATTGCCTGCTAAAACATCCTCACAGCAGCCCAAACATGTTACTGTTGGCACTGCTTTCACCAGCCGTATCTGGGTGTGTCTACTAAGGTTGTGCCAACTGTATGAACATATCAATTACATCTACTGAATGTCTCATTGTACTGGTGATCACAAGGCAATGGCAAACAGACTGTCAGGTTGATGTTTTTTGGTTGTTTTTTAAATCAAACAAAAAATTTATTTTCATGTCCCAAATCTGACCTGAATGAATCTTTCCTGAGCTTCTCCACATTGCTAAAAAAATGAAGGCATTCGACAGCAACGGGTGTGATCCATTCAGTGACTAAACTTTGAGAATGACTCCCAAGTAGCCAGCCAGATGTGTGGGACGTGTGCACATAATGGGAACAGACATCGGACACACTGCCTTTCACTGAGTCACTGTTCAGTGTAGCTAAGAACTGTTTCAATGAGGTGTTGAGTTAGAATCATGGTAACATCTGCAGCTGCAGTTTATGTTGGTGCATTTCGTCCAATAGACGAGCAACAAAAACCCTTTTCAAAAATGTCCAAAATATAAGTCCACCAACGTGTGTGTGTGTGTGTGTGTGTGTGCGCGCTGTACCTCTGACATCTGTGTGTGTGTGTGCGCGCTGTACCTCTGACATCTGTGTGGCCGTGTTGCCTCTGGCCCCCAGCATCACCATAGCCAGGGCAGAGGAGATGCTGAAAGGAGAGAAGAAGAGATTTCCTGCCTTGTCTTTATCACTCAGCTGTTTGAGCAGATCCAGAGAGAAGGTGGTGTTGGCCTTGGACAGAGGGACTGATGATGCCATTGTGTCTATCAAGAAAGCAGAGCAGAGCAATAATTATTACATTACATATTTTAATGATGCTTTTTTCTCTTTATCCCATTAGTATCTCAATCTGTCACTGAGGCAAACTCCATTGAAAAGTTTGTCAATTTAGAATTACATTAATTGTCTATGAATATAAATACCATTGGAGAATATATTATGAATGAATTTAAACTGTTAAGACTCAGTTTTAGGTTCAGTAAACATTAAACAAAGCAGGGTTGATCTTAAATTGTATTTATTATCATTAGCATTATTATCAATAATAATAATTCTCAGACAGGATAATGGACCAGGTTCATACCTGGAACATGAAGCATTTAACCTGCAGTAAATTTGATTCAAACAGAAATCAGGTGTCTACAAACTATTCAGTCCTGTGGTCGCAGCCTCTACTTACGGACAGAATGTTCCTTCCAGTGCAGCAGGAGTTCAGGAGTCTTATCACACTGACTTTCTCTGAAGCGGCAAGATTATTATTTACAGATGCAGCTGACACACCCCCAAAATACAAACTGCCTCCGGCTTTTGGCAAGTCAGTGTATCAGGAAGTGGAAAAGATTAAATCAGCTTTCACTCACTTTTTCATTTTTTAAGTTAACCTGGGCGCAAAACTGTTTGACAAATTTCACCTTGGTTATTATTTAACATCAGTTTGAGACTACTTGGATTGTGTTTCCACCTTTATTCTGAGGAACTTTTGATATGCGATACAGTTTTGGGGCAAGTTTGAGCAGACTGGCACACCTAAGCCTGAGGATATTTTTCTGTGTTCATAGGCAATTGTTGTGTTGTGTTGTGTTGTGTTGTGTTGTGTTGTGTCATATTTTCCTCTGCAGAATAATCAGATGTATACTGACTGGTGAATGTCACAGCAGAGTTAAAGCACTATACCAGTCAACCTGACAGTGTTCGACAAAGTGTTTCAGGTTTCAGGGATAAAACAAGTCTCTGAAGTAAAACACTAAAACAGTAATGATTTTTTTTCTTAATATTTCATATCATATATTATTATCTAGCATGCAAGGTGCACTCTTTTCTGGCATATTTGTATCAACCTATCACGACGTGTGTGTATTTTAGGATGAAGAGGGACCAGGTATAGAAAGTACCAAAGACCTGGTAGTCCCCCAGAAGTTTTTTTCCGTGGAGGTGAACAAGGAGAAAACTGAGGTTACTGCTGCCACCTCTTTTCTTCTCAACACAAGCACTTATCTGGGTTCTTGAACGCATCCCTACAAAATTATACAACATACTATTAGAGTAAGACAACAAGCTGTAATATCGGTGTGAAACTGCATCTTCGTCCACAATGGGACACTGACAAAAGAGTGGACACTGAGGCAGTTAAGATCTGCGAGCTTTATCGAGACGACTGGAGTGAGAATCACAGACACACACATAATGTATGACTACTAGTTGAGGCTTGTTGCAACTTGCAGAGCAGATGATTTAGTCACGTGACAGTAACACAGGCAGCAGCTCTCTCTACTGGCCACCTGGTCTTCCTGTTCCAACCTGAGAAAATGTTGGTGGCTACAACTTGAATGCAAACCTTATTATAACCCAAAGGAGTATTATAAAAAAACAGAAAAAACATGGCACACAATGTTTTTTATTTATGCAAGCAAAAAGACACGTACTGAAGCCACAGTTTGTATTCATTAAATCGTCTTTCATTAAACTCCATGGTCACGCCATATTGGTATGATAAATTTTCATTTCAAAGACTTTTACTGGAATGATGTGTTAGTGCAACAACTCAGCAGCTTGTCTGAGACGACAAGAGGACGCAATCATTTTCCTAATGACCTACAAGAAAGTAATATTTAAAAAAACAAAACAAATGAAAATCCAAAAAAAAGTTTGGGATTGAGCACAAGCCAATCTGCAAGCGACAAACTACAGGCAGCAACTGCAACATTTTGTAGTTCTTGATGTTAGATAGATATCTACTTTATTTATCCCAAGCTGTGAATTTCCGGTTAATGTGAGGGTTCAATGTGCAGGGTCACATTTTCCACTTTACAGATATGGATTTGTGCTTGTGTGACTACATAATAGAAATTTGAATGGAACACAAGTGGGAAATGTGATGTATAGCTAGAGCAATGCAGAGGGGCTGTGGTCTCTCTTCAGAGCAGTGAACCCCTGAAAATCTGAGTGTAGCTACGTTAGATGTAACCCTCCATCGAGGGATCCAAACTGCTCTAAGAGACACAGGGCTCACTCAGGGGTGCAGTATCGACCTGCAAAGAAGATGCTCCTGGTGGTCTTATGTCGGATGAAGAAGAGGAAGGGGTGGTCTGCGATGAACGTGGTGGGAACCATTACAGAGCGCTCGTTCATGATGGCGCCAGTGGCGGCAGCAGCCTCGGTTCCCTCTTCATTTACCTCCACAAAAGCCTTGTGGACGACTTTTGACAGCACCAGGTCGTTTGCTGGAGACATGCCTGTCAGTGGAGGAAGGGAGGACGTTTTTAACAAATACATCACTTTACTTGATAATATGGATTATTTATGTAATGTACTGTAATGCATGTCTTACCAGAGAAGTCACTCTTTGTGCCTTCAAAGGCGTCCACCATGCCCATGCTCTTCAGGACATCATTCAGGTCATATGTGTCCTCCAGCTTGAATCGAGGCAGCCCCACCTCAACCTCAGTTTGACCGATCAAATCTGGACTAGTCCACTCCACAAATTTGTCATAGGTCAGCTCCTTCTCCAGCTGTGGTGGACAAGACATCAATTAGTGCAGAGCCTGTTTAAAATGTGTTTTAGTGTTAGTGTATATTCATGTCCTACCTTCTCCAAGCCTGTTGTATCGTCCTCCATCTCATTAGGCAGGAAGATGAGCATGCTGAGGTCCTTCCCCTCGTAGGGCATCTCTAGAATCTGCCCCAAACAACAGTAGTTGGAATTTTATTTCAAATTATTTCTCTTCATCCTGAAAAACAAGTTGCTGTTTGGAATAAAGTCTGGACCTCTATTTGTAATAACAGCTATGGAAAAACCACAAGTCAAAAATCCACAGCGGTGTTGAATCAGGAGCAACTGGACTTTTTCTTGAAGACGTTTCACTTCTTTTAGCCCCAACAAAGAGGCTAAAAGCAAGATGAAACCATTTGTTCTTTTGATCACGATAAATCAGCACCATATTACATGGCAGCCAAACAGCTATGGTCAAAAGCCCACACTGCAAACTATGGACATCACCTGGCAGTTGATCTCAGGAATGGTGGCGATAGGGAATTTACTCTTCTGGCGCATCATCTTCACAGGCTTAGTGTCATTCTACAGAGAACAGGAAATATAAAACAAAGCAGAAACTTTTCCAGTCATGGCAGTCGACTTCTCAAAGATCGCACTCGTCAATACAAATTCACGCTTTGCTTTTTGGATAATTCTGACTTCAATGCACAATTAGTCCTAGTGTGTTGTTTTATTCTACATCAAAGTTTCAACCTTCAGCATGATATAGAATAAACATGATGTTTTCCAGGAAAACATATCAAAATATACTTAAAATACCTAAAGTAAAATGTATTCATAATGAAGAATGCCCCAAATTTAGAATATAGATATAGAATAATGGTCTGTATCATATTATTAGATTATAATTATTCATGCAGTGCTTGTATGTCACTGTCATGTTTTAGTCGGTTAAGGTGAAGCTAATATTAATTAGTTCATATACTAATGGGGACCAGGGGACTCTCTCGAGCAAAGTAAAGAAAAGGAAAATGCTGCTGTAAATCCCTCTGCTGATGTTTAAGTCATGATTCTGCCCACTTTACAAGCTTTTGAAGGACTTTTGGTTTTGTTCTTGGCCACTCCAATGGCTCTGCCTGTGCTTTTATGATAAGTATCCGCTCCAAGCTTAAAGCTGCAGTGTAGATTCCATTAGCTTTGTTGTGCTCTACTATCAGAGTACACTTTGCACAAGCCGGCCACATTCCACCGTTCAACTGTATACTACCACACAACATCATATTTGCTCCTCAGTGTGTCTCCAACTAGTGTTACCTTGTTCAATTTGAACTGAGCATCAACAGTACTGTCCACCTCGAACTGCTTGTTCCAGTTGCCTTTGAAGTAGATGGCATTGACCAGCACCAGCATGGTCGAGCTGTCCAACATTTCCGGGGACAGCAGGTCAATGATTTTACCTGGTGAACAGTAACGACCCAAACCATCATCAGCATCATCATCACTTTTGAGGCACTTAAGTTACTCCACAGGAACAAGGCAAAGAGAAATTTAAATTTTACATGAAATTTTAAAAAATAAAAAAATTTAAAATTTATACCGTAGAAAAACTATAAAAGTTTCCTCCAGCAGGTTGTGCCAGTCAGCGTTTTGGTCTTTGCCTTGTGGTTTTGATTCTGGACCACAGAAAAGGCCTAAACGGTAGATCTCATGCTGTATGTTAAGCTAACTCCATACAAGCCGTAAAAACAAATCACACTCTCCCATTTGAATTTTAAAAAGTCTGGACTGTTGCACCAAATGGACTTCTGAGATATGCAATTCCTCAGCTCATGGAGGCAAACCATGAGCGTTGCCTGATTTGAAGAGAAATTAAACTTAAATTGTAAAAAGAAAATAGATTGAATAGACAAGTCGTGCCTGTGGATTATACACCCCCATGGAAACTTGTAAAAAGAGCATAATAAAAAATCATCATGGGCATAAGATTGGGGTCAACAGATTTTTGTTTGTTAAATTCAGGAATAATTTATGTTTAGTTGTGTACCTGCAAAATAAATCTGCTAGACAAAATAACTGGATCTTTAGGATGGTCATTAACATTGAAACCGAATGATCTGCTGCACCAAGGCCACACTGAAGTGTATGACCTACTTTGTGTCTGCTTCTCCACCCAGCTGTTGATGTTGACCCTGGCCTCCTGCGCGCTGGATTTGAAGTCCACAGACTCCAGCTCAGCTTTGTAGTGCATCTTGGTTTCTGATAAGAAGGCCTGGAATATAAACGGCACATTTGAATTCTCAAACATGGTCCAATTTACAGTCAGAGGACAGTTTTCAGCTGTTTGAACACAGGATATGTTAATCCTGAATAACATCGTCCTCTTATTTTGAAATAGTGGCAGCATGTGCGGACAGTTGTTGAAATGCAGTTATACACTATGCAATTAGCTGGTATACTGCTACAGGTAGCACTATCTAATGCAGCTGCACAGAAGGGTTTTATATAAAAAGGCAATCCAGTTCAGTTTATTCACCGTGTGTGGTCCTACTCTGGCTGCGAAAACAATTGTATGATGTTTTATAATGTTTTCTTTGGCTGTTACATACAGTATAGTGTTTGAAATTCTGTAATCACTTAAACTACCAGAGGCAGACAATTAGTTTTATGTACTACTTCCAGTAAACACAGTCAAGTCTGTCTGTGTACATACTGAACCCTTTCTTAATCAAACTGACTTAAGTTTCATTTATTTAATGTATCGCTTGCATCCACATAATTACATTTTTAGTCAATTGTAAGGTTTTTTATATACAGTAATATATCTGACTCTTTTTATGACCTTATTCACATAATATCTCACATCTTGCTTTTGTGGGGTTTTCAATTGACATTGAAAAAGACACCTGTAAGATTTACACCAGTAGTGTACATGTTCCCATCTAAAAACTATAACAGCTTTACTTTGTGGATGCTGTCAATGAAAGAATGTGTTGAACTTTGAGAAAGAAGCTGAATGAAGCTGATTATCTGGGAGTTATCCTCCACAGTTACAGGTTCAAGCTTAAAGTCATGTTGCAATATCAACACACCAAATTTCTCCCTCGCCTAATAATTCACTGAGACGCACCTCAACAAACTGATAGGACTGTTCCCCGTACAGTCTGTTGGCAACACTCAGGGCATACGGAGCACCTGGCTTGTTGAGCTCGCTCAGCAGCTGGGCGAAGCCAGCGTGGACGTCGTCCTGACAGTTCTGAGGTTTCAGGCACTGCAAACAGCCAGAGAAGACCTGCGTGTTACATAGACACACTGAACCGGGGACAGGTGAATGACAACAGTGTTAAGTGAATGTGGATCATTGCTCTCCTGTTAAATGATGAGAACAGACTCAATTAATCCATTAATCCATTGCCAGAATCCGATTTCTAGTAAGTTTGGAATGATATCAAATGTGACCGAAACAGGATGATTTTGGTGTCAGTGTTCTCATCATTCACTGTAACCTCTGACCCCCGGAGATCCTGAAGTTTTCATTTGTTTAAGTCCTCTTTATGAGGCCCCCCAACACCTTTAGGAGAGAATATGGAAAAGGAAACAGACCAAAAGCATTAACAGCATTAGCATTAATTAGAAAAATACCTTTTTAAAAAGCATTTGCACACACAATACCCACCGTTTACCCACCATGATGTTGCTCTACACTGCCCTCTTCAGTGTGGACAAAATAGAATTTGTGATGCCGTGCCCTTTGTTGGACTGGGAGGAAACTGAATTTCCCATCAGTTTCATAATTCTGCTGCTGGTTTCAGCTACACATTAAGGTTTTCACTTCCAATTAGAATTAGCGGGCAAACGCAGTGGGAAATGAAATGTTTAATACTATGCAAGTCTCAGGTTTCTTTACCAGATTAAACCCAACTCCACCCCGATCATTAATCACCCCTTAATTGTTGGCTTTGTTATCACCTTGAGCAGATATTGTGGCAGTCTGGAGGTCTGCTGTATCTGTGACTGCATCTGAAGCCGCGTCTGTATCTGTGACTCCATCGCCGACCGTGTTTGAGTCCCCCGTTGTGATTCTGCCTGCTGCGGTTTCTGTGTCTCAATGAAGTGGAGGACCTAGAGGTGCAAAAGGTAGTTTATGTTAACATCAGTATTCAACACTGACATGCTGCAAAGACACTAAAAAAATGTCAGATTATAAAATTCATCCATGTCAAACTGTGTGTGTGTGTGTGTGTGTGTGTGTGTGTGTGTGTGTGTGTGTGTGTGTGTGTGTGTGTGTGTGTGTGTGTGTGTGTGTGTGTGTGTGTGTGTGTTTGTTTGTGTGTCTGTCTGCGTGCGTGTGTGTGGCAGGGCAAATGAATAGTGAAAACTAAAGCATTGCAACCGGAGTCTCTTTAAACACGCCCAGAATAAGATAATCTCTCGGCAATCTCGTGTTAGAATGAATCACACATACAAGCCAATGCATGAATCCACACAGATATATTTTTTTCAAAAATTACACCTACGCAGTCAGAATAACTTACAAGTCAAATTCCATAGAAGGTTAATCAGAGACTGTCCACACCCATGTCACCACCACTCCTGTTGAAAGTGTGAAGCTCTCCACAGTTCAGCTGCATCCAACAATCTCTTATCTGGCTCAAAGGCAACTGTGTCTCCCAGCTGGGAACAATTAACCCTTTGTGATCGATACACATGATCGATCCAAATCAGATCAGCTCTCCATGTGTGCAGCGTTATCCAATAAATAAAAGGACAAAAATATAACCTATTCGGTGCCAATGCATATGTTAACATGACACCAGCAACTTATATGCAGTTGATTTCACAGCATGTTTCAGTGTGCGTGCGTGCGTGCGTGCGTGCGTGCGTACCTCTGACATCTGTGTGGCCGTGTTGCCTCTAGCGCCGAGCATCACCATAGCCAGGGCAGAGGAGATGCTAAAAGGAGAGAAGAAGACATTTCCCGCCTTGTCTTTATCACTCAGCTGTTTGAGCAGATCAAGAGAGAAGCTTGTGTTGGCCTTGGACAGAGGGACTGATGATGCCATAGTGTCTGAAAAACAGAGAAAAGACAGCAGAACATCAACCACTGAATTAAAACTGGACTAATGGACTTTACCTGTTGGGCTGCACTCTCCTTCTCCCTGAATCTGGAGGCACAAACTTGTCTGCTCTTGCACTGCCAGTCAGACGGTGCGAACAATTTGAGTGCATGCCAAGGCAGCACATAGTTCACTGGTGGTAGTTAACTCAGTCTTTCATGAATAAGTCGCTTTTCTTGGTCACAAATGCAGCTGAAAGTATAAAAGTGAGAATTTTTCCTCTTGTGCATTTAATTGAGGGTAACCAACTGTTTCAGAGAAGCTATTCAATTCTCGTTGTTGCCATGAAATCCAAGTGTTTGGCCTCTTGGTTTCATTTGAAGCTATCAAACAGTTTAAGTTTTAAAATGTAAGCAGCATTGAGAACAGTCTTCTTCAGTGGTGGTTTTTTAACAACTCCTCCTCAGACGTGCAATTACAAATCCCTTTCTTCCCCTATTTTTTTTTACAAATCAAATCAAAAATGATTGCCATTCTTATACCAGTGAAAGTGGTACAAATGAATGCTCACCAAAACCAGTATATAATCACACACACTTTCACTATTCAACTGCTGTTGCAAACCAGGGGAAAAGGGTATAATCTATTTGCATCAAGCCTGACTGATCAAACAACATCCAGTACTTACTCACAGACACTGTTCTTCAAGTCACCAAGTGATCCGTATGCTTTCAGATACAGGAAAAACTGTTCTGCTTGAGTCAACTTTTTGTCATTTTACAAGCCGACACACCCAAACTAAAGTAGCTGCAGCTTGAGAACATGTCGAGAAATCACACCCATCGCTGAACGGCACACCCACTCATATCATGGTGTGTGTCAACGGGTTTGGTGAGGAGATGTCTCACATGATCCTGAACAAACAAAGTGACACAAAAAAGACTCATTTCCAATGTTTGGATGGACAGATGGATGGATGGGTGGAGACTGAGATGAAAGCAAAGTGCAATTAACAGTGGATTAAGCATCAATTTTCAGAAACATAAGTCTAAAAAATGATTAGAAATGTTATGAGGGCATTATGAAACAAGAATATAAATCGGTTTAAGCTCACATCCCTTAGCATCAGTGGCTCTGTAGTGTGTGGAGAGCATCAAGTTTCAGCAGATTGTATGTTGGGTCAAACTGGATTTCTAGAAGTTTATAGTTGGCTTGTCATGTAATTTCGAGTTCTGGGGTATAATGGAACGACAACCCCGACGCCCGAGCTCTGAGTTCTGAGGGATTAAGGAATGCAGCATCACTAGTAAACTTTTCCATGGTAACAGTGCATGAGCTTTACCAATCAGAGACATCGACCTTACACTTTAGTTTTTTACTTCTCAATGACACCCCGAATAAAACATGTTTTTCTTAAAACAAGGTTGATAGCATACGGACTTGTGGCTTCTACATGTGCATATACCATTGTTTCACAATCTCGTTGCTCGTGATAAGTCTACCTTGGGTGTTTACGACATCGTGGCTAATACACAAAATGTTAATGGAGAATATGAATGTGATTTTCACTTCCAGAGCCTTACTGATGAGCTCTATTGTCGTTGATTGAAACACCCATAGACCTACTATATATATAGATCAACGGGCGTAGCACTAGATCAAGTCAAAGTCAAACCACTGCCATTATACAGAATGACAGCCATTTAGTAATTCACACCTGAGAGTTAAAAAAAAAAATTATAAATCAAAGGTTTGCATTTTCAATAGCTCACTCGTTTATGGATTTATTGACATTAAACCACCTCTCATGTGTCTGGGACATCCTGACACAACTTTCACAGTGGTAATTTGGTGAAAAAGGCCTTAGCAAATCCCTTAGCATCCTTATCAGTGAGCATTTTTGCTTTAGTATGCATATTTCAAGGTTTACTTCTTCAATAGTTCACTCATTTATGAATTTATTGACATCAAACCACCTCTCATGTGTCTGGGACACTCTCTTACAGCTTTTACACCGGGAAGTTGGTGTAAAGGCCTCAGCAAATCCCTTATCATCCTAATCAGTGAACATTTCCCTTAATATGTATAGTTCAAGGTTTGCATCGTGTGTGTTGCAGCGCCCCCACGTGGACGTTTTCAGGCATCGCCGCCGCCGTGGTGTGAATCCAAGCGAGCTAACATGAGCAGGACCGGGGAGGAGAGAGTGCAGCGCACACACAGCGACGACCCAGTCCCGCGCTGGGCTTTATGTGTAAACTAACAAACACGTTTTGTGACGGGGGAAGGATATTGGCTTTCCTACGGTAAGCGAACGTCCGTGTCGCCGCGCGTCGTCTTAGCTCGGTGGGCTGCTAGCTTGCCGGCTAACGTGAAACGCTATGGTGATAGCTAGGTGCTCGTGGTCCGTTCAGGAAGATGTGGGATACGCGTCGCCGTGTTTACTGTCGGCAAAACACCAGGAAGGAAACAGCAGAAGAGCTTTGACGAACGGTTATGAATCGCGTCTCGATTCGGCATACTTTCGATATGATAAGCAGCCGTTACTTTAACGACACCTCAGTTAGCCTACTTTGTTTGGACTGCTGTGACGAATAAACAACAGTAACCGGGTTGTTGTTGTTTGTCTTGTGTCAGCTGTGCCTGTTCGTTTACACTGAAGCTGGTCAACTCCCCGTGGTTGTCGACACCACTTCGGTCTGAGCCGTTACACTAACCAACTGCAATAACCAACTTCTGTAATAGTGTTCCGTAAAAAAGCACGTCACGAATGAGCAGTCGGCTCGCTTGCTAACTCCCCTGGTCTCGTCACCTGAGGGGGGCATTGAGGCAGCCAGCGATTTGTGTCTTGGCTCTGGTCCCCGGTCGGAAGTCATGTGTCTCAGGAGAAACAGAAATAGCTTATCATGTCAGTGAGAAGTGAGTGAGCTGCAGATTAGCCCTTTATGTCATCACCATGTGTTAACCCTGTCCTGAAGTGTTCTCTTTTCTTTTGTCCCCCTCCCCTGTTATCACACCATCTAGTCCCGGTAGTCAGCGTACACCATCCGCATGTTATTCTGGTTTTCATTTCTACCACATACAGAGACACGGGGCTGGGCTCTCTTCCGGGCTTCTCCGTCTGAAAGCAGAAATTGGTTTCAAGCCTCAAGTTCCTCCATTAGAAGCCAACATGCAGGTTCACCTTCGTTAACTTCAAATACAAGCATCATGACTCGCGCCTCCGGCATTCACCGGGATGGGATGAAACTTTGACTGGAGCAGGTGGATTGAAAACGCTGATCGGATTCAAGATTTGAAACACTAATTGTATACCGATTTTAACAGGATTTCTTCCATGAATTATGAACGGCATGTGGCTCGTGTCAATAATTCATCTGCCCTCACAGTCTGGTACCCTTATTTTTGCACTACATATCCACTCATGTGTAACTTCACTCAACTGTGCAATACTCATTCTCTCTCTGTGAAATGTGATGCTGTTCACAATGTATATATTCTTTGTTTTCTTTGTATGTAGTAGCACTATTTTTTGATTTTTGTTTATATATTTATTTACTTATTCATTACTTTTTTTACAGATGTTTCTATGTCTACTGTCCCCTTTGCTGCTGTAACACAGCAGGTTGCCCCATATTAGGATTAATTAAGGATCTTATCTTATCTTATTTGAGGATACTGTTTGCTGAATTTATGAATGAGGTCAATGGCAGTAGACATCTAATAACTGTGTTTTTGCTTGCTGTTTAGAGTCAACCCCTCGGGGAGAGCTATATTGCTTCACTCCAACATCACACAGCATTGCTGTGGCAAAGCAAGGTCAGTGTCTGAGTGGAAAAGTGTAAAACTCAGGAAGATGGCATCGCCCTTTGTGCCTGTCCCTGTGCCCATGGGCAGGGCCTTTTCAGGTGGTAGCAACAAGCTGAGAAGGCCACAGCGAGCTTCCTCACTAGGCAGTGTCTCCAGTAGCTCGGAGGACCACAGAAGAGAATGTGGAGGATCCCGGCGCCAGTCCCGCTGCACGGACAGAGGCAGCCGCAGCCGGACGCCGCCACCCCTCCAGATCCCAGTGACACAGGCCAGAATTAATGGGACTCTGGAGCCCTCTATAGAGTACTCCAGCTGCCCCCGCTCTGTGTCAGATCCTTGTGGGAGCCAGCAAGGCGAGGAGAGGCCTATCACCCCAACTCTGCTGGGGTATGAAGTCATGGAGGAGAGGGCCAAGTTCACGGTATGAAACCAGAAAAACAGCTCATGTGACATCATAACTGGCTTTAACTCATAACTTTTGGACCTCGTCAAGTAACATTATGTGACATCTTTGATTAAAGATTAAACACTGCAGTTAAGTGTATAATTACTTGTAGGTTGGCAGAGTGTGAACACTTCTATCTGTCCACCTGGAGCTAGAGTAACAGGAGGACACTTTTGCAAATGGGATTGACATGCACACACGATGCATATAATCGGGTATAATTGTGGGTTATAATGAGAAAAGGGGAGGAGCTGTTTGTGTGATTGTGTGTGTTTGTGTTGTCTTTTCCCTGCTGTAGGTATACAAGATCCTGGTCAGGAAGACTCCAGATGAGAGCTGGGTTGTGTTTAGAAGGTACACAGACTTCTCCCGGCTCAATGACAAGGTATGTCCCGAGAGTTTAGTAAGTCCCTGATTTCAAGACTGTCATAATCTCAGTTTTGTGATTATCTGTCCACATTTTGCACACTGTTTTTGACAGTCAGCTCTTTGTTTTCAGCATGCTTTCTTCTGTTTTTGAGCACACTGTGGAAGTGATTAGAGACACACAATGAAGCCTACTGTTTCCAAACACCCAACAGGCCCAGGCCAAGTAGGGGGACAGGTCTCTCGTGGTTTCGGGAAGGACAGTTCGGTCACAGATTACAAAAGGGAAAAAATTTAAGCCTGTGATGACACTGTTTGAGGGAGAAAAGAAACTCACAGCAAAAGAGAGGATTGTATTCTTTATTATTAAATCTATTAATGCAAATGCACAATTTTAACCTACATGTAGATGGTGTCCACATTTATGGACAGTTCATTTAACCCTATGTTGTGTGAGTTAATCAGTGGATTCATTACAATATTGTAACAGTATTTCCAAAAAATGATTTTGATTGTTGACATCCTCAATGCAAGATGGTAAATGCATGGGAGCATCCACGAAATGCCTCAGACATTGGTTTTATCACAATATTTTTTTAAATAGAAATCTTTATAAAATCTGGTTCCCTTTTTCATGCATGATTTGGTCAATTCAGGTGGGACACTCATAGTAGTAATTCACAGTAATTCAAGGCAAGAAGAATGGGAACTTGGTAACACCCTAAATTCAGAAAGGAGATGTAGGGCACAGTGGGGGTGTGGACATCCTATACTCCATTCCTGTGGCTTTTCCACAGAGGCCGGAATGTTCACACTGTCCTGAATTTCACTCTTTTCTTGTAACTATAAAAGCATCAATGCTCATGCTTTGTCTACTTTGGAATTTTTTTAACCTAAGGTGCATTTTTCTCCGCTGAAGCACATGAGAACAAACATCTGCATGCTATTCCCATGTTCAATTACTCAGAAGTATTACAAATTAGCAATAAAATTTATGCTGCATGTTATTTTATAGTCGAGCCAAACACGCACATGCAGGTGAGATAAATTATGACATAGGTTCATACCATGGTTTATAACATTATCAGTACACAGCACCGCCTCCACAATTTGTAGCTGGCACCATATGTTGTTATAGAAGTCTGGAACTCACCCAAAATTACTCCCCTAAGAGGTGGTGTGTACAGAAGCATACATCAACCCACTGGCTGTTGAATAAACAGACATCTAGGCAGGTTGAAAAATACATTTTCTTAATCTGCAGCATTTCTTGATGATTTGCATCCCAATGGTGTAAGGCAGAGGTGGGCAGGTATGATTTTCTTTGAAGTCTCTAGGAGAAGCAGTCGGTGCAAGAGAATCAACCGACCTCTGTCTAAAGAGGAGTAAACAGCGGCTCTATAGGTTTATGTAAAAGGCATTTGCCAAAATACCTCTTGAATTGCACAAAACAGTGAGTAACTAATAGCGACTACTTACATAAAAAGAGTAACTTGACAGACATAAATACAAAAAAAATGTTTAATCATGTGTAACAGTCAGACCATGTTGACTTAAAAAAACTGTAATGGTATAGTGAATAAGTTTTCATGTCAGAAACAAAAAGTGTGACAGCATCTCTAGAAACTTCTCAGACCACTGCAACAACATAATTCACTTTTCTGTCATCCACCTGTGTTGGATCATTCCAAACATTCCCAGTTTCAACTAAATATGGCCAAACGTCTGTGAAACCATGAACCTCATGCAGCTATTTATGTCAGACCCCACCCACACCCACCCCTACCCTCGAGCATCTGTGGGGAGACGAATGTTCCTCTTGTCAAACTCATCTCAGAATGATGCTCGAGGTGGTAAAAGGGTTATCAGCAGAGCAGTATGTGCTTATTACTCCCCTCCCATAAATGTGGGAACAGTTTGTACAGTTTACTCCAGGATTTTTTTCGTGAGGCATTGCTTCTTGTTGAAATCATTTCATGTTTATGTATTTTGATATGCTGTATACATCTAAGTAATTAGACTAGTAATTGGTCTTTTTTTCTGTGTAATTCACTGAAACAGCGTTCAGTCTAAAATCCCATAATCTGAATTTTAGGCCTTAAAATGTGTAATACACAATTTTGATCGGTCTTACATTTTAGTAGATCATAGAGTAAATTTTGTAAATGTTGAGGGGAAATTGCATTAAACACAGTGTAACAAAGCTAAAAAGGAAACCAACATGGAACCATTAATCTCTATATAAAGGCAGGCTTTCTACATAAATGTAGGAAGCCCGGCATATAGAGCTCATTGAGGAAGTATGTAAGAGGGGATTTAATGTTGGTATAAAAAACAAAGTATGTCATCCTTGGCAGTAAGAGAACTGAATGTCAGGGTTTGCTTATGTATGGACATGCAATTGAGAGGGAAGAAGTGAAATTCCTGAGGTGCATTATGATGACAGGCTAACATGGAAAAAAAAGATATAGGCAGCTGTAACTACATGTGAAAAGATAATAAATGTAATGTGGTCCCTCTCAGGAAGTACATTAGGTTCTGGCCAGGGCACACAGTTAATGACATACTTCAGGATTATGACATAATACCAAGATCAAGATAAGACTACAGATTTTTATGCTTTGGAAATGGCAGCTAAATTGGCTCTCACTGAGAATATGTTGTGGGGTCTTCAGTACCACCCCAGCTCCAGCTTTACTGGAGGCTGGAAATGAGAGAAACACAAAGAAGTAGGGCTCATGGTGAGATAGTAAAGGAAAGGCTAACAACTTGCACGTTTTCCCCAGATTTATACTGGTGTGGCCACAGACCCTAAAACTGGGAAATCAGGATTTACGTTTAACACTCTAGCTTTGGAAATGATAAAACTCTATCAACTCCCTGAGGGGGGTTTGGTTGTAAAAGCAGAAATAGTGGCCGTAATAGGGGCATTGCAGTGATGGTGAAGCAGAAGCAAGCAGTCGTACGTATATTCAGGTTCAGATTCAACTTCAGTTGTGAGGATGTGAACTCGGAGCGTGGTCAGACCTGGTGGTGGAGCTGGGCACTCATGGGGACATGCATGCACAAATCCATTATCAAGGGTATCATGACAGCCATGTAGCAGAAAGAATTGAAAAAAGAAAAGAAGGGGCATCACTACTTTGCCTCCTAAAATATTGTAAACAGAGGGTGGGGGGGGGGGGCACAGTGGTTGTGACTAGACTGAGACTGGGACAATGTGGACTGGCATGGGGTTTGAGAAAGGTGGGTAAACATGAAAGTGAAAGATTATTAGAGCTTGTAATGTAGAAGTGTGTGTGTGTGCTTCAGGGAGCAGCAGTTTCCCATGGACTTTCACTAACTTTCAACTCTTGTGAAATGTCAGCAACCTCCTAATGTCGCTGAATCGTACTCTTGTACTACAACTGCTGTAACTGTATGTACAACATGTGATACTGTGTGTGTGTGTGTGTGTGTGTGTGTGTGTGTGTGTGTGTGTGTGTGTGTGTGTGTGTGTGTGTGTGTGTGTGTGTGTGTGTGTGTGTGTGTGTGTGTGTGTGTGTGTGTGTGTGTGTGTGTGTGTGTGTGTGTGTGTGTGTGTGTGTGTGTGTGTGCGCGCGTGCGCGTGCGTGTAGCTGAAGGAGATGTTTCCAGGCTTCCGGCTCTCGCTGCCTCCTAAGCGGTGGTTTAAAGACAACTACGACAGCGACTTCCTGGAGGACAGACAGTTGGGACTACAGGCCTTCTTGCAAAACCTGGTTGCACATAAAGACATTTCCAACAGGTATGTGACATGATGCAGTGTTGGAGCATTTGTGTGTCAAATGTGAGCTTGCAGCGTTGTCACTTGGTGACTGATAAGTCTTGTTTTTAAATATGAAGTATGAATAGGAATGCTGCCACTAACAGCAACAATTTAACCATGTCAGTTGTATGTGGAACCGGCATATTAACTAGATCAATATCAGGTCAATATGGTAAGTGTAAAGAAAAATGATTTGGTTCTTTGGGAAACTGTTGCCGGACAAGCTCAATGAGAGCACTACACACTTTCATGTGCAACAGAGCTCGAGCGACAGGTACAAACCCACGTTTACCTGCCTGCTGAGAACCGCATGCCCCTTGGGGGAACGCGAACACCATCACCTACAGCGGAAGCTATGCCTGTGTCTGTCTGCTTGCAAAAACTTTATGGATGTTTTTACAACCCACCAACACGGTGAGACTCTCCCGGTGCTTCCGATTGGGGGAGGAAGGCAGCACCGCAGACACTAAGTTGGCAAGCATATAAAGTATGTTGTCATGAGAAGTTTCATAACAAGTTTATAAGAACTTTATGAAACTGGCCCCTACAGTCGCGGTAATTAATGGTAAACAAGGTAATACCGTTCTTTCTCCCTCACAGCCTGGCAGTGAGAGAGTTTCTGTGTCTGGATGACCCACCGGGACCCTTTGATAGTTTGGAGGAGAGCAGGGTGAGTGTGTGCATGTTGCATTGGAAATGTCATATTTCATATTACTCATGTAATACCATATGTATTCTATACTGGGGAAAAATAACATCAACCTGGTATGTGAATTTTCCTCCCTTACTTCTTGTTTGTTATCTGCACAGAATCATCCATTTTTATTATCATCGCTGGCTTAGGCCAGACTTTTGATGGACCACAGGATTGTCTGCATATGCAATTCCTCAGAAAACCGGTTCAGACTTGTGAGTTAAAGGTGTACCAGGCTGAACTATAACTCTGCTAAAATATCTGTCTGTCTGCATAGACCATGGGGGCACTTCTTCTCTGTGCAGATAGTCTGACCCATGTGCAGAGAACGGGGTTCAAAAGTCTGACTCCACCACAGGGCTCCACCGTGCAACCATTTCTCTGTGTGAACCGTAAAATGTATTTCAGAGCTAGAAAATGTAGGCTATTAGAAAATTCAGCCCAAGATGCTGCTCTTTTGTTCTTGTAATTATTCATTGTAGTTTTTCATTTTTAATTTCAGTTAACAACATGATCCTGTCTGGGGCCTGCTCTCATCGTGCCAGATGAATATATTTCACTTGTCCCCTGTAGCTGCCCTTTTGAAACCACCAACTTGATTCAACCTGGGAATTAAATGAATGTGCAGACTGGTCTTAGAGCTTACTTAATGACCCACAATCCTCAATATGTATTGCTGTCTACTCTTGCTTTCCTCTATAGCCTGTCTAGTTTGCCCCCCTTCTTTTGTTTCCACTATCCACAAATGTCTTCTGTTCTTTTTTTCCTGTATTTCTCTCTCTCTCTCTCTCTCTCTCTCTCTCCAGGCGTTCTGTGAGACACTGGAGGAGAGCAACTATCGTCTCCAAAGGGAGCTGCTAGAGAAGCAGAGGGAAATAGCCTCCCTGAAGATCAGGCTGGAGGAGAGGGATCAAGCCATCCTGCTGCTGGAGAAACACATCAAGTCAGTAGACACGCACAAACACACGTGCTGCATCAAAAGCCACAGTCCACGCACAAGACCTCAGTGCTAAAATAACATTGAATGTATTAATTAATATGAACCACCACTTTGTGTTTTTGTATGTGTGTGTCTTTGTCCCAGTGGTGAATGTGTGAGCCCAGAGTCACCGTGTAGACTCTCAGCTCAGGGCAGTGAGAGCAGTGCAGATGTGGATGTGGAGTCGTCCGCTGCAGAGGCTGATCAGGACATGCCTGACGACCCTGGGTAAAGAAAACCACACACACACAACAGCCACACATGGAGGACATCCACCAGCACACAACGCCAACACCCGTGCTGTGACCAAGCGAAACTCACACAGTTTCACGTTTAATCAAATGAGAAACTTTTAAGGATATAACTTTCTCAGGTTAATCTCATTTCACCTATTTCCATATTTGGTGTTTTAGCCACCACAGAAATAGAACTCTAGCATTTTTTT
Source organism: Scophthalmus maximus (assembly GCF_022379125.1). Taxonomy (NCBI): domain Eukaryota; kingdom Metazoa; phylum Chordata; class Actinopteri; order Pleuronectiformes; family Scophthalmidae; genus Scophthalmus; species Scophthalmus maximus. The sequence continues at coordinate 8,213,399 of NC_061535.1, forward strand.
CTTTTTTATGCGGACAACCTCCCCTCACTCTACCCCTCCAATACTGTACCTGTTCTTTCTACTAAGTAGACCCTTTTCACTATAGAGCGCTTGCGATTGCCCATTGACTGACAATTGAAGGACACAGAATATTTTACAAGCACAAACCAGATAAAAATCAATCACTCCCTACCCACAAACCACCCCACTGTCTAATGTATTTAATGCTCTAAGGAAGTCACTCGGGGGGTTGAGGGTGAGATTAATATGTGAACGTGTCATGCGGCACGTAAATCATCCTGAGTATTCATGCACTGGGACCTATGCTTTCTCCTGTCAGTTCCATCTCAGATCTGTCTTCACAGGTGTTTCAGGGCTTTTCTCTTAGCTGTCTGTCTTCTCAACGGCCCCATAGTGGCTCATGTTTCACGCGTGTTTAACGCACATCAACGCAACCTGAAGTATTTTTGTAATAACTGTAATTATGATAACAAATTGCCAGCTCTCAGATAACACTCGCGTGGTCAAATCGTTACAGGGTACATTACTGTCATCTCCGGGTTGATCCTGGCGCAAAACGAGGTTGCAGCTTCTTGATCATGTGTAAACCATGCATGTGTACGGTACCTTCAACTGACTAACGCAAACACTTTTTACAGGATGATTGAAGGAAACGTAGTTATACAAAAGGAAAAACTAAGAGGCTGAAATGTTCCGCCCCAGGTTGTGAACTGTTTGAATGAAATCAGTGCAGTGTTCAGCTCCTCTGTTACAGGGGCAGGTTGTGAAATACATTATATTTAATTCTTATATTTATGTTCATCAGCCCTGCAACAGGGTCCCAGTGGACTGTAAATGAAAACAATAGCTCATGTTATATTTGATTTTAAACAGCTTTGCTGTTTGTTAACTCTAAATTGACACATTAGTTTTTATATTTCATGGCCAAAAGTGAATGTTGAACAGGGCACCCTTAATTTTTTTATTAAAATATTGTGTTATGAATTATTATTTAAATCACATCAACATCGGCTGTGTGTTAAAACACTCCTAATGACTTGGCATCTGAATGCCATCACGGGGTGCTTGTCCTGCCTCGCTCTCTGACTGACCCTCTCCATCTCTGGCCCCTTCCACTTGTCACACCTGACAATTTTACTGCCTCTCCTCAGTTGAAAACATTAAACTGATGGGATGTAACGTTTATTCAAGGAAACGTTTTAAAGAACTGTGCACTCACTCAGTCACGCTCGCACTCCCTCTCTGTCCTTCTCCCTCCCTCCCTCTCTCCCTCCCTCTGTTCATTGCCTCTGGGCCTTCATGAGGTTTTCACAGTCCTCGCAGGCAGACCTCATAGTTGTCGTTGTTCTCCAATGACACCATATTTAATGGCACAGCATCTCTTTATCCATATGATGTTTTTTTTATTTTATTTTTTATTTCGGGCCCAAATTAGAGCCCTACTTTTGGACTGTGCATGTCTTCATGAACACATCAGTCTTTGTCTCTGTCCCTCTAAGACTGCTTAATTGATTTGTATGTTTTGGATTTGAGTGTTGAGGTAATTTTTTTAATTATTATTTTCATGGTAGTCATATCTGTTAGTTTGATTTTTAAAATAATTCCCCCTTCCCTCTTGTGTTTCTTGACTTCATATTTCACAGCAGCGCTGCTCCAATCTGAAAAAAAACAGAGCCCCATAACATGTGAGGTACTTACATACCAGCTCAGCGGGCGAGCCGTATGGCATGCTGTCTTTTCATGACTTCCTTCTGTGCAGTAACATGCATCCCACTGTTAACTGCTCCACTCTAATGGAGGTGTAGTGTTTTTTCACTATGTGTGCCAAAGAGTAGGTTCATATTATTTTCAAATCGGTCTTGATACGCTACTTACATGTCATATGTGCAGTGGATTATTTCTGTATCAGTCCTCGTGTCCGCACTGGCTGTACAAATGACATGTGGGTATGGTAATTAAGATTTATTTGAAAAAAGTCAGGATGTTTATCAATGTCGGGGTAAGGTCACTTTCAGTGCTCCTAATTCAGGGAAATTGCTAAGATGTTATCTTCTCTTGCACAAGGTCCTTAAACTACAGTGGCCCTTGTGGAGACAAATTTTGAAAAGGTGTGGAAAGGAGTTTTTGTTAATTTATGAGAACAGACCTGCAAGTAGAGACATTTATTTTGATAGCTAGGTGTCACATCGGCTGGTCAAACACTAGACACTCGAGTGAAGTGAAGCATTGTTTCCACTTCCTGTATTGACTGACCTGAAAATGATTTTCCCCCAACTATGGAGTGTTTTCATTGTACAGCAATGTTCTGTGCTCTCTGTACCTTTTTTGTGTCTGTGCCACACTGCTCCACCTGCATCATATGTGACTAACACATGGTGTTAGTGCCTCTCCTTCACATGTTAATGATGTGTTTCCACTACGCTCAGCAAGCACTTTATCAGGAACACCATACTAATACTGGGTCATTTGCTCAAACAGCTTCAGTCCTTCACTGAGCCAAAAGATGTTGGAAACCTTCTTTTGAAATTGAGAAATTAATCATACACGCACTTTCATGCTGGCAATCTGGTGTTCTACCACAACCCAATGGTGTTCTACTTGATTCAGATCTGGTAGAAACTGATGAATCTCTAGTTGCTCTGCAGACCAACTCAGCTTCGTTGGCTTGTTAATAAACTCTTTGTTATAAACCTGTTAATGGAGTCTAACAGATCCCTTCAACCACCACACTGGGGAGGCCCCTGTACTGTCGTGTTCATGAAACCTGTTATTGTTTGGTATGTGACATGGAGAATAACTCTATCCATTAGAATAACTGTGGCCATAAAGAGAAGACTGTGATCAGCAACAATAATCAAACTGCGTCATTTAAACCATGACTGGTTGGTGTCAAAGGACCCCAGTGTGTCAAGAAAACATGCCCCACACCATCACACCACCGCCTGCAGCCTGGAGTGTTGACACAAGGCTGGTTGGCTCCACAGATTAATGCTGTTGATGTCAAATTCTGAACGCACCACCTGCCTAAACTGAAATCCAAATTCAGATGTTCAGTGGTGGTGAGTGTGTGTCCACTGCAGCCTCACATTTCTGCTCTTGAAGGACAGGAGTGGAACCTAACGTGGTTGTCTACTGTTGAAGACCATCCACCTCAATGTTCATTCTGGGATTCTTTCCTGCTCACAGCAATTGTTCCCTAACCGTCTTTTGCTCCTTTTTGAGTAAATATCAGAGAGATCAGCAGTTTCAGAAATACTCAAACGAGTCCATCTGGCACCAGTGATCATACCACGCTCACTCATACCCGTTGCTAGCAACATGTTATGGGCTTTGCTCTGGTTCTCACACCTGTTCACCCACCAATATCTGCAGGATTTCATGCATTGGACTGCTGCCACATGATTGGCTGACTGGGTAGTTTCACGAATAAGCAGGTGTAAAGGTGTTCCTAATAAAGTGCTTGGTGAGTGTACGTGGGCATTGTAGGTTGTTGAATGACAGATTTCCCTCTTTCCTCTTCCCATCCATTCTCTTCGACAGTCACCGCATAATCCGTCTGAAAACTAGAAGGATGTTTGACGCTTGTCCTGTAGTTTATAGTGAAAACAACCTGGATCTCATATACTGAATCCACACATTTTGTGATTATCTGTGTTTTATAGTAAGGTAAAAGGCCTTGATATGATTATTCATTGTCTGTCATACCACTTGAGATGGGAGAGACTTGGAGAGGAAACCTGTCTTCATGCTGTGTTTTCTGGTGGACTTGTACCTGTAACTTGGTCTTAATAACATGTCATATCTGCCTCTTTCTATGTGGATGGCTCACGAGTCGGGCTGTTGGCATTTCTTCTGTGCTGCAAACGTCTTCTTGGATTCTCTCTGTCCGTCTGTCTGTTGTCTGAGGTGTACAGTTCTCACATTCCAATGAGTTTGAGTCGGACGCTGAATGTGTTTATCCCTCTCTCCAGTGGCAGATGTGAGGTCCAACTGGTGCGATCATCTGCCTGTTGGTGCGGGCCGCCGCTCAGCTCCTCGCCTCCGGTCATCCAGGTCACCCAGCTTTACCAGCAGCAGGTGGAACACTGAGGCTGATGCTAACGCTGGTTCAATGCTGCCCCCCTCGTCTTCTATCTGCCCTTCCCTTATGAGTGCTATTAAGTTCTCCTCATTTGTTTTGGCTGGCCTTTCTTCAACCCAGTGTTAAACTTCCCTTTCCACCTTTCAGATAGTAACTGCAGTTTCACATTTCAGCTGGATCTGAGCCAACCTTTCCATCCACATCCGTGTATAGGATAAAAAGGGAAAGGTTTCATACGGATACAGCTCCCATTATATATTTTATCTGGCACCTACAGAAGTGTTCAGTCTGAACACCTTGTGCAACTTCCTATAAGAATAATATATGGAATTACTCAGCTCTACTTCTTAAAAGTTTATAATGTCTTAAACTGTGTGAGGATTTCTCTGTACTCCTCGATCACTGTTGAACCTCCCACCGTGGCCAAAGTTTGGCTTCTTGACCAAAAGAATTGGAGAACTAAAGATTCACAATCACACCACTGGATGGCGTGATGACTTATACAAATGTGACAATCTACGGAAAACCGGAACACTCATTTCATCCATTTCTGCAGAGGGCTTCGCCTTATGGCTCTTCACTTGAGACGAGAGGCACGTGTCTCAAATCGGAGAAACAATGAAACAAGCCCATTTTGGCCACAGGAGTAAGAAACAGTCTGGATAAATGAAATGTCTCGGGAGAGTTGTTGGTAACCAGGTGGGTATCACAGAGGACTGATCACTTTCTGTTCGCTGACACTTCCATGCCACGGCGTTGTACTGCCAGCGGCTGTCATTGATACAGACGGACCTCCTTTCTTGTGTTCTACGTTTCAGTCAAACTCGGTTAGTATCCAAAAGCCGACATTCTCTCGTCCCTTCAGTGTCATTTGTCCCGCAAGAAACTCGAAACATGCTGTACCAAGAGAGATCCAAGGAAATGTGGCCTATTGTCTCTTTTTGGAAGGAATGTAATGGCCAATGTATACATTAATGATGTCATTTCCCACTCTGCACCACTGCTGCAATGCTTATACTCCTCTATGCATTTGCACATTTCCCTAACGGCATTTCAGTGCTTGAATATTAACAACACTAAACCTCTTCTGGCGCCTTATCTGTCAACAGTGAGGAGTGGGCCAGGACTTGTGTCAGGTTCCTCTGGGTCTATTGTGACATGGGTACATTTAAAGGATCATTTCACACAATTAGCAAATACATTTATATACTTACCCCTACTTGTTTCCAAGTTTTATCAGCTTAAGATTTTAAGATATCCACCTCTAAGATTTCTGCCTCTATCTTGATCCAGCTTATGTTAGTGGCATTCTGCTCATGGTGCTCAAGTATTTTAAACAAAAAAAAAAGCAACAACTCTGCAGCAACTTCTTTCTCGTTAATAAGGGCAATCCACAGACCTCATTTTTGATAGATCTCACTGGAGTTGCTGTTGACGAGTTTTCCTGAGTAGCCGTCTGTGTGGCAGCATGAGTTTCAGAGCCAGATGTCTGAAAATCTCAGCACAGGTTGTAAAACCAGAACTGTGTCAAGACAAGACGCCCCTCTGAGGAGTACGTGAGTTAGTCTTTTGTTAATTTGTGTGAAATTTACACACAAAGACATGGATTCAGTTGATCGGATATTTATTTTAAGTTTCAGCTTCAACAAAAACGGGCCTGTCGGTTCATTTTAACAACACAGCCTTGGCTTTAAGAAATCCAGGCATTAGAACTGGTATTTTACAAAACAAACTGTGACGCATGTGACTGATGAACACTATTGAACCTTGTTGGCACTGTATCAGCAATGAAGACTGTTACCACACCCACACATCATCCCCAGAAGCCATATTCTCAGAACTTAATAACAATTAAGGGACAAAAGGGTTTCACGTGTGTTAATATGTGCTTGTTTTCTTTTTCTCTCTCTCTGGCTTTGCTGATGGGTAATGAAGTGTATTATAATCACAGCTGATATTGAATCATCTAGAACTACGCCTGGTCGTGTGATGCACTTTATGGATGAATGGTGATGCATGTTTGTCAGGATATGGTTTTTATTACTTCCTTTGTTTGAGACAGAAATGTGCCTTCGCATTCATTGAATCTGTCTCCATTCCCAACTGAAGCAAATTTGTGAATGTGATATGTATATGAAGTTTTGTTCATGTTTCTCTCTATAAATTCCCTTCACTCACTCTAATTCAAAGTGCCTTGAATATGTTTCACTTGACCTGTCGTTTGATGTGTGGGGATAGCTTTATAGGTTCGTGTAGGACACGTTTGTGATGGAAATGTTTTAAGTGACACGCGTATGTATAAGTCATTGCTGAAAAAGGACATGGACATGTTTTGTGATCGTAAATTTATTCCGTCGAAGTTTTAGTTCTCATATACACCCATGGTTGCACTAAAAAAAGATTTCTACAAATATCATTTGGTATCACTATAAATGTCCTAGATTTAACAGGATTAATTCACTGAAAGATTTGGTCTGAAATGAATACTGTAAATACTGTAATATGCTTTATCAGAAATAAATATTCACACGCAATTATAACTGGAATGATGTATTAAAAACATGTATGTTGCTCGTTGCCTCACATTGAAAGTCTCTGCTTTCGTGCATTCAGCTGGCATCGGTAGTTTGTGCTCGGGTCAACAGGTGCAGAGTGGCTCACTTTAGAGTCATGCTTTCAAAATGCAATAAATTCTTACTTTGGGATGTAGTCTAACAAGTATTTTTACAGACACAGCTCAGAAAATACAACAAGCATTTGCACGCTGTGTGAGCAGCAAATACTGCTGCATTGCACGCATTTCTTTTCAACACAGGTTTATGTTTCATGGTGTTTGTGGTGATGGAGCAGAAGTCCGTGCCAACGGAGTCCTTCATGCTCGTTCAAGGAGACGGGAGATATTGCTGCTTGTTTAACACGGATGGTATTCATTTTACAGGTACTCTTATAGCTGCAGTTACCTCAGAAATATGACACAAATGGCATGTCCGCTATGTTTGCACAATGCAACAATGGGAGGGTGGGTTGTGGGGGGTCAGTATGTCAGCCACATTCACGCCGCAATACGGACAGTTTACGGGTATGCTGACAAATGGTTAAGAGGAAACTTGGGTTTATTAATACTTCATGCTCTCAGCTTTGAGGAGGAAAACTAAAGTGCAGAACTGCTGCTCATTTACTTTCTCTGCCACGTGACACAACCATTTGCTAAAACATGAAAATGAATAATCCAATATTGCTTTCATGGCAGAAACACCGTTGTCCATTTTCTTGCCAGAGGATTGGCAAAAAGATTTAGGGTGGCATAACTTCACACCCTTTAGAAAGTTGACTGCACCCTGTCAATTCTGACACCCTAACATAGTTGTAAAGGAATACTGAAACAGGGTGCACAATTTCACAATCCTGTGTTGCTTGTGTGCTCAGCTAGTCTGTTAGTGCAGGCAGTCTTCTGTGTATGTACAGGTTTATTAGTATTATCCCAGACAGCTATGCCCACCACACATTTATATTAAAAAATAAGTCCTGCATGTGTAAAGTCCGATAGCTGACTGTTACGCTGAGCGAGAGCACCTAACTAAAACATTGTGTTTGACGTCGGATGATGGAAAAGGTGTCAGCAGACGTAAAATGGGCTTCGACAGCAACAAAGCAGAACATTGGCAAATATTGAAAAAGTGCTGATTATCTAATAAGATTGGAAATTCAGTGAGGTGTTTATTAAAGGTCATTGTGCAAGTTTAATTTTATATAACAAATTTTTTAAAAATTGCCACTGTTTAAGCAGATTTGCCGAATGTGATGAAAAAACCCCAGCTGATTCACAATTTAGTTTCAAGGCATTCTGTACTGGTATTGTATACTTTAGAACAGTGTATGGTTCACTATGTACAGATACTAATTACAAGTCACATGGTATTTGTTAGTCTACAGCTTTTAGAATGGACAGGAAAGTGTAAGAAAAAGTGGTAGAACCTATATGGGCCTTCTGAGTTCGTGCCAGATTGTTGTTGTTGTTATTGTTGTTTGTCTTATGCTGCAGCTCAATTGCTGCGAGCTGCAATGAGCTACAGACTGAAAACGATGTGGAATGACTTCCCAAGGCACATGAACCCAATCGGCCAATGATGGCTCTGTATTTAAGGCAAGTATGACAAGTCCAGTTTAGTGAGCTCCACCAAGAAGCACAAGCCTCTTATACCATAAAAGTTGCATAACGTGACAAACTGTGATTTATTTATTTATTTATTTTGCTTGTTTGTATGTTTTGTGTAAACTCTCAACAACGCCAAATATGGAATGCAGCCAGGGGTAGAAAGAGAACACAAATTATGATTAATAATTGATTAATCCAAGTGGACAGTAGCAGGTGTCTATAGACTTTTGTAGCAATATTATGTGCTAAATTGACAAATTCTGTGACTTGTTTTAGCTTTATCAAACCGACTTGTTGTTGCTGGCGCCTTTAATTTTGAGTTATTGAGTTGCTCCCTTCGGTTGGGGGCAAAAAAAAAGTTACAACCTGAAAACTGCCGCTTGCAGCTGTTTCATTGCTCTTGTTTCACTTTACTGTGTTTCTTTGAGCCCTGAGGAGGTTTGACAGAGGCATGACACAGGCATGCAAAGTCTAAGAACTCATAATGATGGATTGCCCAGTCTGGGTTTACTGAATATCCTAGTTCCTTTTTGTTTTCTAATTGTAAATGACAGTTCCTCAGACATGTCCAAATGTATGCATAGCTGGTGGACTACACATATATAAGTCATATGTTTGATTTGCTCATTATTGGATCCAAAACGTTATATGTATTTTGGTTTGGAGTGGCCCGGAAATAGCTTGGTCAGCATAATTTTCTTAATGAAGCATTATCTGTTGCTTTAATTTTCTTCCCCGTGTGGCTTTTGTGTGGTTTGTTTTGATTGTTTGTCCTAAAAAATTCCAGTAGATGGTGGACGTGTGTTGCAGCCAGAAAAGAGCCATTTGGATGATGCGGCAGGCAATGTCATTTTGCAAGAGATTTATTGATCTGCAGCGTGTCTGTATTCTGGTAGAATACTCCACTAATGAACACATTACAGCTTGACTAAATCTACTGTGGAAACAGAAAGTTGCTATATGAGTTTGGTCAGGTCAGTCAAAATATTACTATAAAATGATCCTTGCTGTTGTCCTCCACGACCACCTTCCGAGTGAAGATAAGATAGGATTTTGTTCATCCCACGCCGGGGAAATGAACTTGTTACAGCAGCATACCTCCTGTGTGAGACTGGGGGGCCTTAAGCAGACAGGGGGATTGTCCATTAGTGATGTAAGCTTGGCTGACATCCTCCTCTCACCAGTTGGTGATTGATTCCAGCAGACACAACATTGCTCCCAGCAAACTAAGGGCAGCACAATTCACTCCAAACATCTGAGAGGCTTTTGAATGTTCCACAGTTAGATTAGATCCATCGAGATCTCCACCTGTCGTTTGTTTCCCTTCATTCATCCTTTTCGATATCTTCCTTGCAACCAGACCTGCTGTGATTCCAGTCTCTGCTTCCCCAACTCACAACCATCCACGCTCACATGAAGCCAGAGTATACCCAGAGAAAACTCCACAGGTTAACCTGCTTCTCAGACAGTAAGGCTTGGGTAAGTTTGTTTTCCCCGCAGCCTGCTTGTTAGTCTATTAGCCTCCGGTTCACACCCATGTCAGCTATATCTTTTTGGGGATCTGCCTTGCTTTTGCCACGGGGTATCTAGGGGTCAAAACCCCTAAAAGGAAATATGGATTTTGACATCAATCTCCAAAGTTGCCCAGCCCCACAGATATCCAGCTGCCCATTACCATAATCACAAAACAGTCGACCCAAGTCAACCCTCCCCATCTGCCTCCCACCTGTTCCTATGTCAGGGGTCAAAGCCTACTCAGGAGCCTCTGTTCTGTAGTTTAAAGCAAACTTTGACTATATACAGTATATATATATATATATATATAAATATTTGACTTTTCAAACACAGGTGTAACTGACAATAAGTAAATGTCTGTGAGGTTCAGGTGTTCTGATATCAAGGCCCCTTGTATTGTAGGTGTATTGTATTTCCACAGCTGAATGGAAAAGCATTAATCATTCAGCATTAATCATTTTTAATAGAACAAACCTTGTATTTTTGTCCTGGTTTTTATTTATTTTTTTAAAATTAAAATAAAGGTAATTCTGAGTTTCCTGAAATTCCTGGCTATCTAGGTCAAGGCTGATATACTACAACAAAGAAACCAAACGTCCTGTGGACCAGCAGTGCCATATTAAAATGCAGAGTCAACAAGTCAGAGATTTTGTTTTATCAAACACATGGCAACCAGATGCCGTTCTAGCATCTCTTGCTGCATCCCAAATCAAACATGAGACCAAAGTTGTAGTCCCTAAAACATGTGGTCTCAGAAAATTGAAACCATATACACAAACCCACACCATCTGTCAATAACCTCTGTTCACTGTTGATCAGTAACAGGGCTGGTTTCAACTGTTCTGGTGCCCTATCACCCACCCCACCACCAAATTACCCCAATTACCCCCCCTTGAATTCAATAACAAAAGTTTGATTGGACATTTTTATAGAATAATGATAATCACATGGGTCCAGTATTTGTCCAGCACAGGTCCAAACTGGATTAGAGAGAATGAAAAATGCCACAGGGAAACAAAGACATTTCATCATATTCACATGTCATGAACCAGTTCTTCAAGCGAGACAGAATAAGGGAGACCCAATAATCAATGTTAAAAGGAAAATAAATGAATCTAACAAACTATTATCTGTGTTTCTAGGAGGAGAGAGAGCTAGAACTCCATTAGAGCGCCACTAAAAGTCCATCTCATCAATTGATTCAGACTGTGTGAGTCGATTCTTCAATACTTTTTGGATTACAGCTACTTAATCCATTTGAACGTTTAAACATTGATCTAAGTTACAATACTACTCGGAGGTGTTCCTGAGCAGAATGTTATAACTATACTATAGTGTAGATTCCCTAAACAGAACCTGCAGTCTGAGTCCAAGAAGGGGGAAAAGGCCATTAATTTAGGGTTGTCACAGCTAAAGGACCTGGCAGCACACCTTCATCACCCTCATCCATCTTCACTGGCTTCGGGTCACGCCCTGCATTGCGTACAAAATCCTCCTCCTGGTCCAGGGCATGGAGGGATTTATAGGTGATATAAATCCCTCCATGCCCTGGACCACCAGTAGCTCTCTGTCTGACCTCCTCCACCCCTGTACCCCATTCCGTAACCTACGGTGCTCTGATGCGGGTCTGCTCGTCATCCCTCATACCAGCCTGAGAACCTATGGTGATAAAGACATTTGAAAAAGATGCGAATGAGAATTCCTAAGGAGCTAAGAAAAGAGAACCGCAGTGCAGAGAAAATCCAACTGCATTTAAGCTAAGCTTTTTTAGACCATGCTTCTTTTTTTTCTAACACATGAAAGATGTGCACAGTGAAAAACTACACATACTACATAGCTACAATTTCCGCAAGGTTTCCTGTCCACAACAGTCACACCTTCTGTAAAGGGTGTCTTCAGTTTATACAGAGGGAACCTGTAACCATCACATACCCATAGCAAGTAATAACAAAATAGATATTGTTGAAAATAAAAAACAGATAAACAGGATTTAAATATTGAAATGATAAAATAACATAAAATATAAAGAATATTGAGAGTACGGAAGGTTGAGACATTAAAATAACAATTGAATGAAAACAGGGAATTAGGCGAGGAGCCAGAGGAAATGATATATATCTATTATCTATACCGCTTATCCTTTGAGGGTCGCAGGGGGGCTGAGTGAGACGGGTCTAAATGATATATAGGCTCTTTCCTTTGCATTAAGATCATTTAAATCAGCTTTCATCATGGCCGCCACTTGGATACTTCTGGGTTATTTCACTCAGTTAGGAACCTTCACAAGCAAAAAAGAGCTTGTCAGTGCATTAATTAATGCTTAACTGAAGCACAGATCATCATGAATTTTTGTCGCACATTTAAAATACCCAGCCTTCACTGAAATAACCACACCCTGATAGTCTGCCAAGCCTTTTTCACCTCTAGTGTAGTAGTGTAGTGACCGTAGTGATTGGAACAAAGAGAAAACAAATATATGTTAGAGAATGGACTTTTTAACCTTGTCTTTTATTTAAATAAATGATCAAATTCACTTATCTTATTATTATACTTTAGATGTGTTTCAGAATATAATAGTGTATGTTATCGAGGTGAATAGGGAGAAATTAAGGAAGGTGGTAGTTATCTATTAACATGAGACATCCGGAACTGAGAAATAGGGACACCAATAATTCTCGGAAGGATGAGATAAGGGTTTACCGATAAACAAGACACTGCCGGGAGGCATCACATCGGTTGTGTATGTACATTCAGAAATTTAGGAGGTGTGTCCGCAGTCTCCTTCCTGAGGACCAGCTCGGTCTTAATGTACTTTCACAGTAAAACTGCCAATTATTAGGGCAAATAAGGACAGAGACTGATTGCTCCAACAGAGAGTTTCAAATAATTGAATTTGGAGGCCAGAGGTGTAGGTTTCCCTGTTACTGGTGACCCTCCACTTTTGGCCAAGACATGGCAAGAAGATGGCCGGTCGGGCCACGGTTAATGGACTCACCCACATTCATTTTTTCAGAAGGAAACAGGCGGTCATGGCCTCGCTGCATGAGTTCCTCACCAGGGGAGACTGGAGACTAATGTGGGCCAGTGAGAGGTTTCAAGGTGAGAAGGCAGGGATGAAGGACGGCTGGCCTGTGTGTCTGACGTGAGCCTCTTGATCCAAATACTGAAGGTCATGCTTCAAACATAGAATGTACATGAACATAAATTACTTATAAATTGCTGATATGTTATGGATGCAAGTTCCCCTGGGAAAATGCCACCCCCGCCAGTGCTGTGAGGTGATCCACTAGAAGAAGAAAAACAGTCTCACTTTGTTGGAACCGAAGAAACACAGCTCACTTGCTGTTATACAGTGTTGTCACAGAGGGATGGTTTTTCTCTCGCACACACACACTTGTCTGAGGCAAGTCCTGACAACGGTGTGCAGAGATCACACAAACTGACAGCAGCCGGCTAATATGATAATCCACTGACGTTTGTTGCTTTAGGTGATGACAGTGATGCTCAGAACTGGTTGAAGTCGCAGCTCGATGTTTTCTACACTGATTTGCTAATGGTTAGTACTCTTGGAGCTCAGTGAACCTGTATATTTCTAACACCACTGTCTCAACTCAATCACTCACCACTGCAGACAAATAATATTTCACGTTGACCCGCACATTTTCACTCTTTGCATCTCCCAGGCTCCTGTCTCACATGTACAACTAGTTCAATATCATGCTGCCCGGTTATCAACAACGTCCACAAAACAGGACGCAAAACCCATATCCTTGCATCTTTAATTGTAAGTACCCACTTTTATTCCCTGCCTTTTAATCGTGTTTAATCATGTCAACACCTTGGAATATTCACATCACATGTGATATCAAAAATATATATTTGTGTTAATCACTCTAATACGCAGTAGACATTTTTTTTTTTACAATCAGTCATTACAATCTCCCGTTTAAAAGGAAAACATGTTGTTGAAGATAATTTACCTGGTTCATTGTGAACAAAGTTTCGGTTGCTGTCATCTTTAAAATAAATATTTACAACTTCAAGCAAATGACGTGAGCAATACTTGGCAATTAGACAAACTCATGCTGCTGTAGGGCGGATGAGTCTGTGCCAAGCTCGACCCGTTGCCTCTATTTGTAATAGATATATATCTATGATCCACTGCCGGCATACTATGGGGAGAATTCGCGAATGTGAATTTGACAGCTATTTCCTTACCTTTTGCCACTGGGTTTATTTTTTGTCAGAAATCTTTGAAGATCAGCAACACTGTAACTCTTATTACAGTACAGAGGGTGAAGGCCAGCCACACCTTTAAGAAAAATTGAACGTGGATCTTTGGCATAGGGGAAGTGAAAGATGAGCAGCAATATCTTTTTAAAGCGGATGTGAGAATATTGTACCAACAGGGTCGGCGTGTGCGTCGAGGTGCGACCATTATCAGTGATGAATGGAGCTTGGAGAGGTGCATCAGCTGTCGTGGGCTACACATACTTCAGACTTAATCACAGACACTGCTGGAGACTTAGAGGAATTGGAAAAGAAAGTAAACAGGTGCAGTAAACGGACACCACAAAAGAATATACCCTGCCATTAAAAACAGTGAACACCCTGCCCCATTTGTAGTATTGGTACCTTAAGAATAACAGTATTTTAAGAAGAACCCTACTTCCTCATATGAGTTGGGCAAGTGTGCGACGGCCGGGCAGTCTGTGTGTGTGAGTGTGTGTGTGTGTGTGTGTGTGTGCAGCTCACTGCATCCGCTCCCTGCAGGCACAGTGGAAGTGCCAACTGTTTTTGATTTCATGGTGACAACAGGATGAAAGGCACGGCTCCTTTATTAAGTTCTCCTGCTGGCCGTCCACAGCTTGTTGTCAAAGCAAACGCAAGACGGTCAGTCAGGATGATTCCATGGACTACACAAAGCTAGTCTGTATGAGATGTTCGAAGTCCATACAGACCAAGGGAACCATCACATCCTGCCTTAAAGGCAGTGATAGCGTTTTAATGTTGTGGCTGCGTCCACACGAAAAACCGAACATGAAACATCCCATTTAAACCTGGCGTCTCACACATCTCTCCAGAGTTTTCAAGCCCCTAAAATGGAGACTTTTGGAAACGCTGCTGACCCCTTTTTACTTTGAAAACTGTGGATCCCACATTCACGACTCGACTACCTGTGGTGAATGCAAAAAAGCATTGCAAACACTTACTATCAAAGTCAAATGTGGGCCGTCGTACTCTGTTGGGGTTGGCTGGAGGGAAGGACTGGGTGGTTGGATGGATTGAGAGGATGAGAGGGTAGGGAAGAGGGCGGGCGGCTTTCCATTTTGTGTATGATATGCTAATTTTGTATTATGCAGTCCAAAACAGCTAAATAAAGGGATGTTGAAAAACACCTTTTGTTCCCTAAAAATGTATTTTCCTTTTCCCCTTTGGATATAACTGTTTGACCTCTGTTTTTGTTTTGTTTTTTCCATTGGTCAGGGCATGAGTTTGGAAACTGTTTGGAAACAAACTCCTATGATATAGATGATAAAGATATATTTTTGAATATATACCCAATTCAGGAATCCGGGCTTCTACTTCTTCTGTTGTGAGTAATTGGCTTTACTGATTTCGGCAAGGACTGTCCAAAAGTGAAATCATGACCAGCACCTCTTTTAACAAGTCATTAGCTGATGATTTGTGGTCATCCCTCGATGTTATGACTTTAATTTGTCTACACATGTGGCCATGGTTATTGGTTTCTAAACTCCCTGGCAGGCCCTATTCATCCATACTAATGTGTGAAGTCTGGGATTGCTGCACCGTGAAAACAATGTCAGAGAATGTGGTTGAAGGAGGGGGACGTTGGGTGGCGGCGCGCAAATATCTGAATCTGAGCACTTTACAGCTGCTGCCACTGAAATAGAAATACCTGACCGCACGTTCTGTCCGTGTCCTGCCTTTCAAACCTGGACCGCAACCCTCGGCCAGGAGAATTCTTATCCCCTCAACAACAAGGCATTAGGCAATTAACAGACACGCATCCTGATCTGCTATGACATCCTGAGTACAGAAGGCAAAAGTGAACATGCCTTCCACCCACTTGATAGGGAATTAATCGGTTAATAACAATTCATACATGACTCATACTTTTAATGGGATAATTGATATAAATGAACATCAATTAAAAGCATCAATTCATGGTCTGGTTCTTCATGAGTCACATCAATTCACGGTGATATGTGCGTTAGCTAGGACTTAATGAATGAATATCAGTGCACCTGTATTGTGACCCTCCATGCGTATAATTTACTGTAATAATAATATACTTAGACTTTGGATAAGGCTGTTTAATTTGATATATAATCTATAAGATCACTCTAAGGTACACCTTTTTCAGTCAAGTCATGACATTAGTTTATCAGGCCCAGGAATTTAGCATGAAGCAAATACTATAAGAGAAGACGTACTATTTTAAAGCCAACAACAACCCTATTTTATAATAGAGCAGTTGAAATATGAAGTGTGCATGTGCAGTTTTATACCTATGGGTAATCTGAATGAGCCAAAACCATGTAGGTCAAGGGTGTTTATGATGCTGAGAGGCGTGAAGACAAAGAGGGGCGTGTGCTGTGCATGTGTAAGCCTGCCTCTCAAATAAAGTGAAGTCGGAGTGGAGTGAGAGGCAGACACAGAGAACAAGACATCAAAATATCAAGTTGGATTTTACGCGCCGCAGCCGCAGGAGCCGCCACCGCGACGCGCGCGTCCTGCACGTTGGGCTCGTTTGACGCATCGGAGGAGACAGAGACAGAGACAGAGACGCACAGGGACCGGGAGCCGGGCGGCAGACAGGATGAAGCTTGCAGTCTTGTGTTTGTGCGTCCTGCATGTGACCTTCGCAGACGCCGGAATCTTCGCCCGCAACGAACCTCAAGCGACCAACAGGAATCTGTCCGCCAACAGGGAGCGAGCCACCCAGAGCGCAGGTGGGTTCCAGTGGCCTCCAGGGCTCCTGTCGTCCAGGGGTCCCCGTCACTGTCGCTTTGGTCACATGAGATGATCATGAAAACAGCTTTCCACGCAATCATTAATAAAACCTACTCAAAAACTTGGTTTTATTATGAAACCACTGCACAGAACTATAACTTGCTATATGACAGTGAAAAATCATGCAAACTGCCATTTACTGGAGCAAGACATCATATTTAAAACGTCTCTCACCTAGACCAGGCTACCTGTTGTGTATGTCCTGTGCTTTGTCTTTCTCCAAGTTTCTTCCTCCAAGATTAACACGTGACCCCAGGGATGGATGCAGTCTGAATATGAAATCTAATATATGATAGATTAACATGTGCTTTAAATTCAAAGTATTTCAAAGAGATCCTGAAATGTGAGCAGGATCGATATATGAATATACAGCGAGCCTGCTTCTCTGTAGAGATCTCCTGTACAATATGTACAATACGTCGCACATGCCTGAGGTTGGACTTGGGGTGGGGTTACGAGGCAGTGGTGGGGCTCACTTATTTTTTAAATGTACAGTTTGTCTCATCCAAATCTATCTCAAAGCCAGGCAGCAGCAACTCATATGTGATCTGTTATTCATGTCTGACAAGTCTAAAAATCGTCTACTGGAGCCACACATCGTAAAATATGATCGCCCCATGAATGTATGGGTCATTCCATAACAACTCACCTTTGAACCGCCAAGGTTCATGTCATGGATTTTACTTGAAACGATTCCTGTGAAAACTATGAAATTCATGAGATCTTTCAATATCCTACAGCTCTACTGCAAATACCTTTTTTGTTATGAACTGCTGAAGTTTGGCCCTCGGAGTTAAATTTCATCATTTTTGTAATTCTTTGTGTGCGTGCGCGCGTGTGTGTGTGTGTGTGTGTGTGTGCGTTTGTGTGTGTATGTGTGTGTGTGTGTGTGTGTGTGTGTGTGTGCGTGTGTGTGTGTGAGTGTGTGTACCCTGAGCCTCACCAACTGCTTATTACCAGTCATGACGGAGGGGCTGGTTACTTTCACCTCGTGTGTGTTGCAGAGAGAGAGAGAGGGAGCACGCGTGTGTCCCATCATGGCACAATGTGGTCGTGGAGACACTTAGTGAAGTGGGAACTATCACAGTGAAGGTTTTCATTACTTTGGCAGGTGTATATATATCCGTTGGTCTCTCTGTGGACAAAGTTTGGCACTGAAATAGCTCTGCAAAGATAGTCACAAAAATCTACAGGTGTGTAGTTGAGATCAAAAGGAAGGCCACGTTTTAAAATTGGTGTGGTCAGACCAATGAATACTCAGGCACTCATGTAAAAGTCCTGACCTTTCTCACAGCAGACATTTTAACATGTCACAGGCGGAAAGGCCCCATGTGTCCCTGATAACATTAACCATGGCTTTGTCCGAAGTCACCCCCTACTCACTATATAGTGCACTATATAGTGAGTCTGCCATTGTGTAGTGCTGTCCGAATGATTAGTGAAATTTCTTATACCCTATATAGTTTACTCATTGTATCCGTCAATGCATCATTAAGTACATTAAGCACAACCCACGGTCACTAACCGAGCAATATATACCCTCATGGCGCTGAAAACTAAATTGTGCCTTCTCCAAGTTTCCCCAGGAGAAAGTGTGGTCTGACCATAACAGTCTCACAGAGAATTCAGATCATCTATGTATATTTTGATTATGAATGCATCTTCATATTTTCACTTACAAGCTGAAGATGTCAAATTGTAGTTTAGCAAGAGCAGCACATCTCAGCCTTCCCTCTCTGGTGATTGGTGATGACAGGTTAAAACATGTTAATACAAATTGTAAAAAAGAAACATATTTAGAATATATTATGGGATTGTCCACAAGTCCAGCAGTTTTGTTGCTGTACGTCATAATATCGGCGTGACCCAAGTAGTGTCAGAAAGTGTTTTTTTTAATCTGCCAATGAGTTCACTATATAGTGCACTACATAGAATTCCCTAGATAGTGAGTAGGGGGTATAGCGAATGAGTGGGTGATTTTGGACACAGCCCCAGTAATTCATTTCATTATCAACCCATGTGCTTTTCCTACTGTAACATGTAAAAATGTCTGCTGTGAAAATAGTCTATACTGTACTAATGTCTACTAAGTACTCGTGTAATAATCTGACCACAACCTTGCACTGCTACTTTGTCGTGCTGCTGTGTCTAATTGAACATTCCCCACCAATGAAGGTGCATCTTATCTTATCGTATCTACATGTGATGATGTAGTAGTGACTACTGAGTACTCATGTGATAATGTAGTGATAATTATTGAGTAGTTATGCCATAATGTAGTAATGACTAAATTACATTAATGTTATAAGGTAGTTATAAGCATTGGTTGGTATTTTTCTGGACATCCAAGTCGTGTGAAGGGAGATTTGCAATAATGTTTTCATATAAGTAGTTGCTGCAGAATATTTCTCAATCATCAAATTTTCAAACAATGTATTCGGAAATATATATACATATCCATTGGTTTTCGCTGTCTTGAAACCAAAATTTGATTCTGTGTAGTATTAATATAGTTCTATCATGCACAACAAAACTAATTTGGTCCTGCACAAGAAAGTTTGTGCCACAGATGTTCCTAAATATGGCGATGTAGCTGAAAAACTCACTTTATAAGATCATTTGACTGTATATTTTCCAAACTTTGATATGGGCAGGTACTAATACTAATTGCAGATATTTAAATATTTAAAAAAGGTTATATTATAATAAATAATACAATTTTTTAAAAGATCTTTTTTGCTTTTGACTGGCTGTAATATTAGTTCTAGTGGTTTTATTAATTGGTAGATATTTAGATATTTTCTATCTCTGCGTGATACCTACTGAGCCTGTTTTTCATCGGGTCAAGGGAATTTGCAAGTTATAGCTTGTAATGCAGGGGTATGTCTAAAGGGGTTGGCAGCAGGGGGCAAAGCTGCCCAACACTCACCCCCCAAAATATAATTGCCCTCACCCCCCTGGTGTCCCCTCAATGCCACTGGACAAGACTATTCTCGGTCTAATAGTGTTCAACACCAATGGACCAGAGCTGTTTGTTTTGCGATGCGTAATCACTGCACCACGTTTTTCAGATAGGAGGAGAGACACAACTTGACCACAGACCACGTCTCTGTTCCTGGTTGGTACACGTCCCGTGTTTTCTAAGTGAATATCCTGGAATCGCCCCTCTTGTAATGGTTTGGTTTGATGCACGCTTTCCTGAGCTAATTTCTTGACGTCATCAACCAGCCGGATTAGTAAACAATAAAGCAAGTCTGGGCTAATGCCACTTGAAACAGGTTTGGGCGGACTAGAGCAAAATGGATTGCTGCAGATGTTGGTTTTGGCTCTTCGTAGTCAGTCACCAGTGTATCGTCGCCAGTTTCTGTTCCAACAGTGAATTCAGTGAGTTCACACACAGGGAACACCACTTCTGTCCAGGCTTGATAGGTCTTCCCGTGTGTGTTGGCTGTACACTCCCTTGTTTTCTCTGTGTTGATGATCATCGGTGAGCGACTCCATTTGCCATCCGGATGCAAGTTGAACACTGTTTCTGAAGAAAGCTGCGTTTCCCCAAGACGTACCTGTGGCTATACAAACAAACTGGTATCAACTGTCAAGTCAGAACATCCACTTCTCAGTGTCACCAGCTCCTTGTACCCTAAGTTCAGCCAAACGTTTCTGTTAGTGTTGGCTGTCTTGTGGCACTTGGCTTCTTCTTCTAGGTGTTTTCCATTAGAGCAGGACTCCATGTTGTCACTATCAGATCAAACTGCTTAATAATGAAATGAATTATGATTGAATTATTTTTTATATATATTTCTGGGTGTGTGACAGTCGAACAAACACAGCCATTACAACCTTTAACTTGCAAAGTTCTTGAACCCTGTGACAAACAAGCTCAATGGGTATCACAGAGAGATGGAAAAACCTTGAAGTCGACTTAGTACAAATATCTACCCAAGTCAAGCCTTGACTGTTATTCTGCAGTTTTGAACATTTATTCCCGTGAGAACATAATGTGGGGGGGAGTAAGTCAGAGATGACAAACAATATAGTCTCATCCTGGAACAATTTTGAATGCTGGTAAGGAGTTAAGATTTCTTTGAAAAGGTTTTGGTCTGGACTCTCAAGGCAGAACACAGAACAATAACAAAGAATGTAAAAACTGGTTCAACTGCGATCCAATCCGAATCCACAGAAGCAGGGAAGACCCCGATCAAAACTGGCTCAGGTGTTTTCCACCGAAGCAGGGAATCGAGGCTGAAATGAGTCTCTTAGATTTTCACTGGATTTGTGGAGGAGATCGGGTCTGGCAGGGGCTTGTTTGGATGTGGTTCTGGTCTGGACTGGCAGACAAGATGAGGCTGGTTGTGGCTAAAGACTACAGCAGGTAGATGAACCTGAGAAACATGAGAAATACCGAAAGTGGCTACCAAAAAACTTGCCCAGTTGACGTCACCACACCACCCTGAACGATGTGGTGAAGATTGGAAACTAGAGTGCAGACGGCACAGGGATTATCAAAGTCCATAGACTCTAACAACTCTCACTCTTTCTATACCTCTCTCACTCCATCTCCCAGTTCAGCGATACACTGGAGAAACCAGGACACAGTTTAACCGCTCTCCTCCCTTCAACCTCCTCCTCTCCATTATCAGCATTAGGTGGGGACCATCTTTTTTGTATGTACCAAAAACCAATGTTTAATTTTGTGTAACATTTGTTCTTGTTCAAATAAATGTCATATTATTGTACAAATGAGTTGTTTGTGGATTCAGTGTAAAGTGTACAGAAAACTTGGCATTATTAGTTCGGATAAGGACATGAAATGGGATTTGGTCGTCATTCCAGCCCTACGATCATAGATTATTTTTGGATCTATATAAGATTACGGTCGTGTCTATAGTCCTATAAGGTGCAGAGTTACCTGTGAACTATTTTGAACTATGCATGACATTTTTTAATGACTTCTTCATAATCTCACTGAACTATTACTCTTGATGGAGAGTAATTTACTGATCAATATAAGATTCTCTCAATTATTTGTGGCAAAATCTTGAATAATCACATAATGTTTTTGTTGACCTTATAATAATAAAAACATAAACACTAAGTTTGGTGAAAATCCGTTCATGCGCTTTGACGGCGAGCAAAATACCGTGCTTCACACTACATGCAGGGTAACAAAAAATGGTCATTCGTTAAACAACTTGTATTACTTCACTTTATTGAGTTTAAAATGTACATACGTGCAACGTACATTGTAGGTAACACATTGGCTCTCATGTTGCATTGGTCATCCAGGGAAATAGGTGTTTAAACGTTGGTCGTTTCATCGCACTTAAATTCTACAGGGCTTGATTGGTACGAATCAACTCACCTATACAAAACGTTTAAAAATCATATACTGTGAGTTTGGAAAGAAAATGGCATAGGCTTAAGTGGAATAATCACGACATAGCATGGGGGCCCCGCTCTCTTATTTATCACATGCTCTCAGTCATACAGTTGTTCACAGTTAAGTTATACTGTAACTTTTAATAAGACAGTTTTATTATATCCAGATGTATTGCTGCATAATGTTAGCAAGGTGATAACTCTGTCACATACAGTGAGCTGCAGATGTACATGTTTATAGGAGAATGGTCTTAGACTTTTGGACGCCAATGTGTTTGCTAGGTTTACAGGAGGAGTAATCACAGCAAAATCCCAGCACCCTCAAAAAGAAAAGAAAAGGAAAAAGAATAGCATTAAAAAGTTGAATGAGAAACGCTTACAATGTAAAGCAGCTCCCATGTTTGATTGACCTTACATGACCTGGGAGAGGGGCGTCCTCTGCTCAAGAAATGAAGAAAAGAAAAAAAAACAGTAAACGTAAGTGTGTGTGTGTGTGTGTGTGTGTGTGTGTGTGTGTGTGTGTAATAGGCTCTGTCAAGGTAATTACCAGTCACACTGTTTAGATCGGGAAGCTCTGTTCGTCACGTTTCCTCAATAGTGTCTGTTGCTCTCCACTGTCATCCAGCTCTGTGAAAATCAGGATTAACAAATCACATGTCAGAAAGTTTCTCCACGTTGACATTATTATATTCACCACAGACGTCTCTACCTCAGCTGTCGTGCAGTGACCACAGACTCTTTCTGTTGCTTGCCAGGACTTGTTGTGTCGTCCTCTCTCTGTGGTGAGACTGCGGTCACGGAGTCGCTATCTGTTCTGGATTTTTGTCTCTGCTCTGTATCTCTGAAAGTAAAGAGACATCAATTTATATTCATGGTTTAGGGGGCAGACGGACCTCAACCATGTTTGTTTTGAGTTTGGGTTTGATTAATCCAGTGCTCCAGATAGGCATCTTTTGTTAATTTAATAATGTGGTGTCCTCTGATTAGTGGTTGGAAAGCAGTGCTGGTCTGAGGTCGAACAGTGCTGCGTGATATTTGACTGGTGAGTCTCAGCACCAGCTCCTGGGTTTGGATTGCCTGAATTCTCAGTGGGGTTTAATATGAGATGTTGCCAAAACTGAAATGTTTTTATTTATATTAATAACCAGGGGGAGTGGATAAAGACCTAATTCTGCAGAATTGGGCCTCTACAGGATTCTTGTCCTGTATAGTGTAATCTGTTTGACAGACTAAATGACCACAGGTTGGATTACACTGTCAAATCAGTGTTGGTATGTCACTGGAATACTTCAAATGTGTTTGACTAAAACTGCTTTTCAATAATACCTAAAGAACAAAACTGCTAACTGAACCATTTGAATTATTTATTGTGGTACTTAAACACCTTGTTTGAAGTAATACATCTGATATTTTGACTATGCAGTAAATTAGGAGTAATGAAGCCTGACAACGAGCAGCAAGGCCCCCAGGATACTCCGTCTCTGCTTTAGAACTGTCTGCAAGGTCATTATCTTGTCAGTATCACTGTGTCTTCTCGCTCGCTCGCTCTCTCTCTCTCTCTCTCTCTCTCTCTCTCTCACACACACACACACACACACACACACACACACACTGAGGCCCTCTAGAAGAGACAGAGAAGGAAGGGAAATATATTGTGATTGTGATAACAGAATCATATGATTGTCACACCACGAGATTTATATTATAGTTATTATTAATTGTAGGTATTAGGATACATGTATGTATGACAATTTTGAGGTTCTTGTACTTTACTGCAGTATTTCCACTTTATGCTACTTCTACTCTGTACACAACCCACATTTTCTGACCATAATACTTGGGCACTTTTACTTATGTACTAATATGAGTATTTCTTTGTCCCACTAAGGCATAACTACTTTTACTGCATTCAAGTGACAAAGGGAAAGAGCACCTTTCGTCGTTTTTAAAAAAGGCTGTTGTGAAGGCTGTCATTGTTTCCCAATTTATACAAAGACAGTGGCCGGACAGCTGAAAATAATACATCACAACTCTGAGCATGGGCTAAAAAAAATCTTGTGCATTGTTGTTCTTTTTAATCCAGATAGTAAGAGGCATCTCAGAGGATTGTGAAAATATACACTGCACAGCAATAAGTGTTGTTAAACAAGACCAGGCCCAAACCAAGCTTGCTTCTGGATCATGTCTGGTCAAACACAACAACATCAGTCAGGGACATTCATGATGTCAGGGCTGGCCCCGCTGCTCCCTGACTGTGATTTAATGTATAATGATCATTTCTGAGCATTGCAAACACTAATGGTGACTGAAGGTTAAACACAAAGGAATGTCTGGCAGAGATGTCCTGCAGCCCAATTATCTGACCATATAGTCTTGATGTCGTTTCAGCAGGGACTTCAAACCATGGAAGACAGAGGCCGCTGTTCGCAAGGAGAGGACAGTATGAACGGCAGAGTGTGCCGGTAAGAGGAAGATCTGCAGTTTATCTTCCATTATTCATGTGCACAAATGAAAACAACAGTTTACGCCTTTTTGGAACCATAACAGATTCGAAAAAAAGCTTTTGCTGATCTCTCTCCTCTGTTCTCCTCACCTTCTAGAAGCCCGGAGTGGTTCATGTTTCTCCAAATGTCCTGCCTCGTCCCCGTAAAGTGGCACCCAAACCTGTGATGCCCACGTGCTCTCAGCCTGCACAAACCTGTTTACCCCAGTCTGGCTGCTGTGGACCACACAACATGTGTCACTGCCGCTTCTTCAACGCTATCTGCTTCTGCCGGAGAAAAAACTCACAATACGAGAAGAAAACATAAAATAGAGCCGCATGCATGGGGTCCACGAAGATTGGGAGCCTTTGGATGCTTGGTAAAGTAAGGACTGGAATGCAAACTGCTTATTGCTGAGTTACTGGCAAAATCAGTGTTAGTTGCATATATGCATGATCCAAAAATATGAAAGTGTGTTATTCCAGTTTTTGACACAGTTTAGACACTTAATTAAAACTTTGTGTAAAATTTGATGTACAAAGTGAAGTATGGAGTAGGTGTTTCTTAAACGTATGTTATGTCTGTACTCAATCATGTGTTCATTTGAAATCCAGTCTGTTTTTTAAATATTTAACAAATGAAATGCTATGCATGTACATGTATCTCTATTTATTCATGAATTTATTCCATTTTCAAGGTTTTGGTATGGTCCCGATGTTTTTTTTTTTAAGACATGGTTGGTTTTAAATGAAGTGTATTTTTTTTTAGATCCAGTGTGTACAATTCTGGGGTAATCTATTGGCAGAAATATTATTATAATATTCATAATTATGTTTTAGTTAGTGTATATGTCACCTGAAATTAAGAATTGTGTTTTCATTACTTTATAACATCAGGAGCGGGTCCTCTTACACAGAGTCCGCCATGTTGCTATAGTAGCCCAGAAAGGACAAATCAAACACCGGGTCTAGAGAGGGACATTTTAAAGTTACCGTCTACTACATGCTTGGAGGGAAAAGGTGAGGAGAAGGGAATTCGGTTAGTTGCATTCTGCAACTTCACCACTAGATATGACTAAATCCTGCACACTGAACCTGTAAAGGTTTGCGTAACCATGTGCATTCATTCATTCATTTGAAACTGAGAGGATATTTAGGATGATGTGAAACGCCACTATGAGACGAAGCAAGAAGCTTTTGAACAATCAAGTCTGAACTGAGGTCCAGGAAGATTAGCAGTCTCAGAGCCCAATACGATCATCCACCAGGATTTTAATCCATTCTTTCACTGCCCAACAACATGCTCATGAATGTTCCCTCGGAGTTGCTTGGATCTGAGGTCAACACAAAAAGCCCTTTACAGACGGAGGTGTTGTCAAGGAGTGCATGAGTGCAGTAGCAGAAACATTACTTGAGGGTAAACAAAAAGAAGAGCTTTGTGACAAAATAAAGCAAATACCTTTGTCAGCAGGATGAACCCATTCATAAGACACCATGTGTAGGCTTGACTGTAGATGAGTCCACTGAGGTGTCTGACAATGCTCAGTTGTTAGTTTATGCAAGGTTCTTCAACAAGTTGCATCTGGGCTTCTCCCGATGCAACTGATTGATCTCCAAGCAGATGTGGCCCTGAAAGAGCAGTTTGGAAGAACTGACCCTGCCACCGTCTGGCTCCAAATGGTCTCTGAGACAGCTTTACCAGGTCTGAGGAAAGTAGCCCTGTACATCTTGACCATGTTTGGCTCCACATACTGCTGCGAGGCAGCTTTCTCCACAATGAACATAATTAAAACTAAATATCGTTTCAGGCTCACCAATGAGCACCTGCACATGTGTACGAGAATGGCCCTGACACCATTCCAGCCCAAATTTTAAACCCTGGCAGGACAA
Source organism: Scophthalmus maximus (assembly GCF_022379125.1). Lineage (NCBI taxonomy): Eukaryota > Metazoa > Chordata > Actinopteri > Pleuronectiformes > Scophthalmidae > Scophthalmus > Scophthalmus maximus. The sequence goes on from NC_061535.1 coordinate 8,239,940, forward strand.
GCTAGAGCTCAATTCTCTCACTGAACAACAGGAAGTGGGGAAGTGGAATAGGCTATAACTGGGAAAGTTGTGAGAAACTGTAAAACTAAAATTGTTAAGATCTTTTGAGATCTATCCGTTATTAAAATTGGTTGAGACTGTTAAGTCGAGATGTGAAAGTTACAGAAAAGGGGAAACTCAAGCTGCTGCTACACTTTATTTTGTATTTTTTCTGAAATCAAGCACTTTGTTTTAAGATGCACAATTTAAATATCATTTGTAAAATGCAGTCCTTCTTTAACTTCATAATAGAAGAAGATTGTTCATAGGCTATATCTAAAGTAACGTATTATATATGTTTCAATGTTAACAATAAATTTTGTTAAAATGTTTTTAACTTGTATGTTCCTTGATTTGACATTCCATTGTTGATTACAGACATTGATAGAACTACTAGGCTACTTCTGTATATATCACAATCATAACGCAAGTTAGACATTATGATGTTCCGGACCTTTGCTTGAGGAGATTTTCTCTAACTGGACCTTTTCAATTTTTTGTTGAATACCCCTGATCTATATTACTGGATTTGGAGCTCAGACAATCACGTGAGGATTTCCATAAATTTTGAAACGTGTCAGGAGGATCTCATAAACTGAAAAGGTATGAACTCACATCCGAATCAATAATTTCTCTTGAATTGTTACAATAATAAGATGAAATAAAACATTAATGATGAAAGCTTTTCTGTCCTCTCCTCAGTTCCCTGTGTCTGTAATGGCTGGAAAAGTGTTGCATAGATTAACAACCTTTTATTTTAATTGATCACGGTGCAACAGCATTCCAACAGAATTATAACCATCGTTTGGAGGGTAGGCGCTTTCTCCACCTTTATCTCTCTTTAACACATCAAGGAGTTTCTTCTGTATTTTTGTGCGTGTCTGCTGGAGAAAGTGAAATGGAGAAACGAGGCACCAATCCAAAAATTGCAGGTGGCTGCTCAGCTGGAACAGACATAAATGTATCAGCAGGAAAGTTCTGGATGGATGCGATTGATTTTTATGAAGTAATTTCCCCTTCAGGAGTGTGATCAGCAAAGAGGTTGTCGGCATACCAGCACAAAGAAGATCCTGAAAGTTGGCTGCCAGAAACAGTTCAGTTCAGTTCCAACTTGTTGTAAATCAAGGGGAGAAGGCTAACATCCGCCTTAATTTCCCTGGTTTCCACCCCACAATAAGGGCATCAAATGTTTGCCCTCTTCCACAAGTGTCTCCCACAAACCACTTCAAACCAATAACTTATGGTCTCGACTCTGTAGGTGCACTGGAGCCAGGCCTACAAATTTACACGGTATTTTCCTGCTGAATCGTGACGTCTTGCATTTGTTTATAACCTATAATAACATTAACACCACACGACTCTCCCTTGCTGAGGATCTGCTCACACGGATTTGAACACTAGGCGACTAATAAACTCTCACTGCAGGTAACTTCCCTTTAGGCCCAGGGATTTTACAAATTACCTTAACAAGTTAAGCTAATGGATGATTTTGGTAATTACTGTGGGTGAGATGGGGGGCATCACTGCCGGGGGGATTCACTTTCACAGGGTGATTTTGTGAAAAACTCATTCACAGAATCTTTTTCACCCCAGTTTTGAGTCCCATCTTTTCCTAATATTAGATATGTCTTCAGAGGCTCTCTCTAAATAAATCATTTGTTTAGGAGCTCTCAAAGACCTCTGGTGTGTCAAGTTTGTCTTATCTTGGTAAAACACAAATATTTCAGTATATGCACCTGAGCCAAAGATTACAAAACCTTGTGCCACGTGAGAATAAGATGGAGTTCACTGCCAGCTATTGTTCTTTGTTCTGTCTATTCCACTTATTTTTTGGACAATCACTGTCACCCCAGTTCCATTTTATGCAGTTTGCAGTGACTGTAAGATAAAATAACTGCCCTTTTCTGTGTGATACATGTATTAAAATTGGAATATGTGTATAAGCTGGTTAGAGACGATCAGAAAATCATTTGAGGTCCTTTCAATTTTGATCAGTTTGATAAACCCTGCTTCAAACTAGGACCAGGCATGCATGTTCTTTCTGACTTTGTGAAGAGTCGGGTTCCCACACTTTTTTAGCAATATTTTTCTAAGAATTATCCTAGAAATTTTCAGTGATGACCTATAACAGATAGGAACCGTGCCATAGCCTTAGCAGAGGTGACCACTCCAAGCCAATGTATGACACCTCACTTCACACCCACTGTGAGCTATTGCTACAAAAATGAAGCTTCAGAGGTGTAATGTCATCCAACCTGCATGTACTACCATGTAACATGGTCTAATTATTTCTCCAGATCCTCATAATCGTGTGTTCTGGAAAGATAAAGAAAAGTTACACAAAAGTGGGCAAAGTTTTGACAAGCAACACTTGATGAATCAAGCAATGAGCAGATCAAGCCAATGATTTGGCTTTTGGGATATCCTGTTCACAGAACAACTATTTTTGCATGTGCTTTATACTGAGTGGTATTGAATTGTGATGATGAACGCAGTCCACATGTAAGAGTTGGGGAATGTTGACAGAGCATTTTCTTCACTTGAAACACCACACTGCTGATTTCAATCTACAAACTCTAACTCTCTCTAGGTTTCCAGTTCAGTGTAAGGCATATTACTACTGCCGTGGTATCCGTTTTACCACAGCATCACAGAAATTCACAATTAAATCATGTCTTAGTGAGCCAGACATTACATTGTCAAATCATATTTAGGATCGAATCATATTTACAAGATATGGAAGATAGGGACAGCTGTCATTTGATCATTATGAATCTAGGCAAAAATCATACTTGGAGTTCCTGAAGGGTCTGTTCTTGGATCTCTTCTATTCAACACCTCAATGCTCCAACTTGCTCAGATAATGTAATATTATAAAATACTTTACCACAATTATGCGGATGACATGCAACCCTACATAACAGTGTCACCAGGTGTCTGCAGTCCCTTACCTCTGCTGAATTAGTACGTAAAAAAATAAATGAGTGCATTTAACAGATCAACTGAAAACTACAAATCAAGCAAGGAATCTTGGTATAGTTATGAAGTCTGACCTGACTTTCACCAGTCGCATAATTGGAAAAATATTTCCATTCTGATTGAACAGTCACATCATTTAAATCAGGCCTTAAAACCAACACTGTTTGCTGCAACTTAGCAACAGAAACATATAAAGCCTGTAACTTTAGCTTTTTTTTTTTACTGTCTTTTAAATGCAATTTGAATTACCTTGTGTCTTAATGGTGGTTAAACAATGCACTTGCCTTGCCTAAATTATTAATCAAATTAATATGACACAATAATACAGACACATCACAAAGATTTAACAATATACAAGGTGGACTACTACACTTATAAAATATTGCAGGTACATGTTTAGGAAAGTGTTCTTTGGCGTCCTCTGCTGGTCACGGAGTGACGGAGTAATGTTTTTTGTTCATTGTCATTCAGTCAGCTTGGGATCAATAAAGTTCCTATCTTATCTCGACTTATCTCTTTGAACTCTCCTCTCAGTTCAGATATCTTCACAAGATACTTTACTTGGCCTTGTACATTTCCTGACTGTGGGATTAGTTTCACTTGTCTATCATTATCCATCCTTCCTTAGTGTATTTAGTCTGTGTGAACTCAGTGTCAAGTATTGCCACTGGTTTAAGTATTGTGGGTGGCACCCCTAACAGAGCCAAACAGACAGACAATATGTTAGTTGTTCTTAACATAAAATGGTAAATGGACTTTATTTATATGCACTGTTCTAGTCTTATTGACCACTCGAAATGGCAGCCAACACTGTTATGCCAACAGGCGAGAGGCATTTTAATTTTGGATAATTCCAAGAAGGGGAAGGAATGCGGTAAAAATCCTCGAAAAGCCAAAGGGGCTAAAGTTCTGAGGGAAGATGTGACCATTTCCCCATCTGCTCTTCTGTGTTTATCGTACCCTGTGCACTGTATATACCCAAATCAGGCATTACTAAATTTAATTTTGTTATAATTATAGTCTCTTTATGACACTATAATGATGTAATTTATACCATATGATTAGGAATGATCGGTTAATCTAAATAAACTGTAGAAAGTGTCTCTAATCTTGTTGGTTGCAACATTAAATGCTTAATACGACCATATCATATATTGACTTGAAATATTTTTTTTCTGATCAATATAAGCTCTAGATTATTGTTGAGCTTGACCCTTGTCTGAACAGCTCCAAAAGAAACATCTGGAGACACCAAATGAATGTGGTAAAAAACTCACTCACACATACCGCAGCCAACTTATCTTGTCCGGAGTCAGGAGTGTTGTCAGCATTCACCACAGGGGCCAGTGGTGGTACTGTAACATAATAGCGTATTGTTCCCCTTACAGTAAAAGATGAAATTGTTGAAAGGATCAAACTATCCCTCTTATTTTCCCCCTGCTGCCCCATGAATTTAAAGGGAAGATATTTTATGTTTAGTTCCGGCATTGTCTTAGCGTTCACCGAGCAGGGAAATTTAGGTCAATAGAAGATATGAATAAGACTCTGAACACGCAGAGCATACAACATAAATGGTCAAATAGAGGCAACCAGTTTATGCAGCACCTGAATGTTTGGGGACAGAACTGCTGATTGAACAAGCTCACAGCTGCAAGCAGGGACAGAAAGTGCAGTACATAGCTGAAGCTGACTTCCACTGCACCACACACATCTCACATGATGCTGACACAGGCTATGAGAAAGAATTGGCTCAGAGAAGGCTTTGTATCAGATAAGTTCACTATAAGATGAACTTATCTTACTGGAAAAATGATGTGTGCCACCACAATCAGCAACTGAGCAAATATTTTCTAAATGTTTTGTCCATATCCACAAGTCTCTCTAGCCAAGAGCAGTACAGGACAGTGAGTTTGACAGCCAAAGTGTCCACCTTCAACTGCATACTGACGCACAACTAACTGTTTCATCACCAGAGCTCTCAGAAGTCCCAGCTACACTGTGGGCAAAGACCAAATGTTTAAGTACACCAATAACTGACACAACTAAAGGTTTGACACTTGTTCTAAATTTCACTTCACTTTTATTTGTTTAGCACCAAATCACAGCATAAATGTTTACACTTTAAGGTCGAGACCCTACATTATCATAGAGAGAAACCCAGCCGTTTCCACAATGACAAAACTCTTGGCGACAGTGGTGAGAAAAAACTCCACTATCAGCAGAAATTATTGTTCAATGTGAGTTTTGTAATTTTGTGATAGTTATTGCACAACCTGAAAGATTGATTTCTGCGTCAGAAAAAAAAAGAAATTTGGTTGTTGCCTTGATCAACCATAAATAACCAATGATCAGCAGGTTCCTTTCTTATGCAGCAACATTCATGAGGTGTTTTGTATTGTCCATTTATGGATGAATGTGGGTAAGGGGCGGGATATGAGCCTGATCCGTGTGCACAGATTTCCAGGTGGACTGTGATTTATGGAGGAAACATTTCCTGGAGGGTTTCATAAATCAGATTTTTTTGGTTCACAGCACTTTCTACCTTGGTGCACATGTACCTGTAAATGGATCCTTTGCACTGTTTTATAAATGAGGTCCCTGGACTGACGACACGGAAAAAGCCATAACTGACCTAAAGGCTGCTTAACAGTCCACACCTACACTGGTACAACACAATACAGCCCTGCATTGAGGACATCCCCGACTGGTATATACTTTGCTCAGTGTATTATATTGTTGTTTATTTATGTGTCATTCATAATCAGATCAAATCCGCTGACACCCCCCCCATCCCCAAGGGACCACAATGAAAACAAGCCTCTGAGGCTTTATTGTGTTTCCCCATGTTATCTTTTTAGAAATGCACTAAATGCCTTGGCACTGCCAGTGCTGTGTTTGAATGAAACTGTCAAATAAAATCAATCAATCAAGGGCGTGTTCTGGATCCTCCTGTCCACAGCATCAGCGGGAAGAGCCAGGGAGAGTGACCTGAAACCATGCCAGCCACTGTAACAAGGGACCTCAGTCAGTAAGAGAGCTTTGAGGACGGACTGAGCAGCAAGGGCTCAGGCTAGACACACCCTCTCTGATCAACATCAACTGGAGGTTCCGCTGTTGCATTCTGAGTTCATCATTTGAGAGAACGACGTGGATGGATCCCATGTCACTGAGTGCCCCATACCTACTAGTTGCAAGCTACTTCATTGTTTTCCTGTGTGGTGGGGCCTGCACTTTTTTTCTACTTTACTATAATTAATTTGCATGCATGGTATTGTATGCACTTTCTTTATAATGTTGATACCAAAATAAGGGGGTATTTTAATGTACCCCCACCCCCCCCCCCGGCCAGGGGCCCTTTGCCTGGGCCCCCCAGAGTCCCTTGAACCTCTCCTTACTGAAGAGGAAAAAAAAATAAAATATTGGAAATGAAGAGAAATTTCAGAAATATGGAGAGCTCCCTGACACAAGTCATGGTTTTGCACTGTTCAAAAAAAAATAAATATTTTTTAATAATTTCAATCTAACACTGACAGACTTTACATTTGTAGACGATGAGCACAGGTTTACTCCGGTGAACTGACATCACAGCGACGTTTTGCCCAAACCACATCACACACACGGTCGAGTGTTGGCTCGTCGCGTCGCGTGTTGTTACACAGCAGTATTCGCGGTGGCGCGCCTGTCGCCCGACTGCTCGCTGGTCGGAGGCGCCTGCACACAGAGAGATGGCAAGAGAACCGTAGCGGATCGTGGGGCCTGTTTGGTTGGGTATCACACCGACCACCGCGGCGTCGGAGAGCCCGTCTGAGGCGCACTGAGCAGGCGAGAAGCGGCGGCACGACGACGGGCAAGGTAAAACACGGCTGCTCGTGCGACACAACAGCAAACTAACTGTGAACAAGTCTTCACACGAGCAACACGGACCAGCTCCGTGATGGCGGACTATTAGCACGGCGGCTAAGTAGCTAGGTTAGTTAGCATCGCCGGCTAGCTGCTAGCTGCTAGCTGCCAGCAGTTGGATGAGAGCTAAGTTTTGTATCGTGGGCTGGTGCAAACTAGCCGCGTCTCTCGTGTCGCTAAAGAGGAAAACCAACACAGCGATTTGTTCCATATGTGTGCAGACATGATTGATGTCGCAACGTGAGTCGGGGGCAGTCAGCCAGTTACTCCCGACAAACAGCACTGACACGGGGATGTTGCTCTGTAGCTAACGAGCTAGTTTGTCGATGGCTCAGCTAGCCGACTAGCGACACGTCGTTAGCCTCAGCTGACAGACGCTGCACGCCAGCAAAACACCAGTTTACCAAAACACTAGGTAAGAATTGAGACCTTCGCCACCAGAAGGGCAGCGCCTACCCGTCAGATCGCTCTCAGTTTGTGAGCTAACTTTAGCAATGTCAATGGATTGTCCAAAGTTAGCCGGTGTGTGCTAACCTCGTCAGAGTTTGTGTTTGTGGTCAGTGTTTACGTCCAAAACAACAGGCTGTTTTGAGTCTGTGGCCTACGGAGAGTTTGAAAGTGTGAGCACTCTACTAAGTTATTATCCCCCCCAAAAATCCATGGTCTGATTTTTGACACCCGAACAAGAGAACAACACTGGCCATCTTTTTTAACTTTGAGAAGTGTTTACAGTTAGTTCGTGGTGTGTCTTTGGTCGTGCACAGTACCTGAGACAAGACACATTGGCCTGTCATGACTGAGGCAGGCACGCTGCTATTGAATACAGCAGTACAACAACATATCAGTTGGTCCATTACTATAAATACTGGTCAGGAACAATATAACACTTGCACTGTAAAGCCCCCTGACTGGCAAATACAAATACCCACAGGGTTAACAGGGAGTCACCTAACACCTTTGAATGAAAAGGTTAGGCCCAGTTGTCTTCCATTCCCTTTTGTGGAAAGAGAAAAATAATCAAACAGGACTTCTTCTGTACGTTCCTGGATATTGGCATCCTGGGTGTCATACTGTAGTTTGAGCTGGATACAGGAAGCTGTCACCTCACAATTAACTTGCTGCATGGCTCTTAAATAACTCACTAAGGTTGCAGCTAACAATCATTTTTTTATCGATTAATCCATTGATTATTTTTGCCAATTGTAGATTAATCTAACGATTATTTTTGGTTTAGTCGATTAATCCCTCGGTTAACTGACCAATACATATTACATATCTATATGATCAGATATATGGGTCAGAGTAAATGAAGATGGAATACTACAAATTGTGACAATGAATTAGCACATATCCAAATACAATAATTGCGTTATTGCAAGTAATTAGATAAAGTTCATAGTGTTATTAAAGCTTTTCCAAGGAATGCAGTAATCTGATGTTCCCTATGAGCAATTCATGTGATGTGTGTTTGATAGATAACTTTATATTTCTAACCAGATTTCATAGATTGCTAAAGAGATCAAGCCAAGTTAAACAGCAATTATTGCCCTTAATTGCCTCATTGTGGTGATAAAAGTTCACTGGTCACAAAAGAAATGACTCTTTTGCCATCAATTCGATGTTATTTATCACATTCACTAACCTGACTCTGTTGGCGAGATGCTTTGCCAGGTCGTGTTGGCTCTTTGGTCTGCGTAGGTTTCAAACACATTTTACAAACTTTGTGGTGTTCCTGAGCTCGCCCTTACTGTTGGCTTTGTAAGATAAATTACCCCATACTTTGGCAATGTTACTGTGGATTGTCGGCAAGAGCATCCCAAGAGTTTATGAGATCAACATGAAGTTGTTTCCTTTCTGCAACCGCATGAATCACAAAAATATTTAGTTGAAAGTGTTAAGCAAACACAGAGCAGAATTAACTGTTAGCTCAAACAATTGGGCCAGAGCTCTGGATTTAAGAAGTGTGTGGAAGGTTTTACACTAAAAACTGCAGGGACAAACTGCAAAAGTTTAAGGTAAGGTGGCCTCCACTGTTACTGTGTGTGCAAGGCTGATTAGTGAATATTCTGTGTGACGTGTTTTGAGTTTCAGGTTTGGAATCAGTTACAGATGATCAAGAAGCAGACAGAAGACTTTAAAAGCAAAAAGCAGCATTTTCATACATGCTAACGTTAGCGGTCTAATGTTACAACCACAATCGGTGCAGAAGTGCTCTCTCTTTTTAATGATATCTTGCTTTTAAATTGAACCCGTGCTGTCAGTTGATATTTTTTGACACTCAGGTCATGTCTCTATGCCTGCAGTGATAGCTTGTCTTAACAGACTCATGTAGCATAATCATTCTTACTAGCTGCTGTTTCACATTGGAATATGTGTCATGCTAGCTGCCAGTTGTGCATTAGGGATGGTGTGCATGCAAGCACACACAAATAAGTTGACGCTGCATGAAGTGTGAGAGTGTGTTGAAATCCCTGTGAAATATTAACCACAAATTGATAATTAATGGTATATAAATAGATTTCAGCATTGAGATAAAATTACAATGATGATCTAAATAACATAAGAACCTCTTATTGGTAATCATGAGAAGGTTTCAGAGCGATGGAGCCACAGAGCATCCACGTAACCATAGTAACGGCATGAGAAGAGAGGGAGAGATGCTTTGCTGCTCTGTCTTGTTTGTTGATGCTCTGTTATTGTGCCACAACATTATCGTTCTTAAGTTGTTTTTCACTGGACATGTCGCGCACACACACACACACACACACACACACACACACACACACACACACACACACACACACACACACACACACACACACACACACACTCAGAGACTGTCTGTTAATTCTCCTTGTGTTCTTCCCTATTGTTAAAAACTAAGATTGATATGCTGACAAAGATGATGTGTGTCTGTGTGTAAATAGAATTTAGTGCAGTTGTGAAATAAAAAAACAAAAATCTAGTCAAAACATTGCATTAGGATTCAAATGGGACGTCATCCCCGTTGATGCAATGATCCAAGGATCAAAGGCACGCACTCTTCTGATCTAATCACATTGTAGTGAATCCTCAAAATCCCATTTGAGTTATAGCAGACACTAAGGTCAGGTTCCATGAGCTGAATGTTTTGATGTTTGAATGAAAAAAAAAAAATTGTATTATTTTTGTGGTAGAATAACAAAAATATGTCTTCCAGTATTCACACATACATAAATTAGGTAAGCAACATAAGTAAAAATATATTTCCTTTGGTTCTTGTGGGTGGACTCTATTAACTCCTCCATGTATATTAATAGAAATCCAAGGGCCTGTTTTTCAGATCAGCTCTGCAACTAAAGATTTTTTCCCTTTAGATCTTACTGCCAATTACTTGAAAAAATGTATCATTTGATCAATAAAACATTAGAAAAATGTCCGAAAGGCCTTTTGTAATCGAGCAATTCCAATTGTCAAAAACTAATATATTCAATGCTGCACTATGGTTAAACAAAAGAACAATAAGAAATCAGTTAATTTTGCCCCCCCCCCCCCAAATATTTTCTCCTTATTAATTAATTTTCTGTTGATTGTCTAGTATATTTAGTGACTAATTATTGCCGCTCTGACTCAGTCATGATGTTGCTGATTTGGAAGGATCCACCTATCTGTTAGATTTGTCTTTCACCCAGGTCCAACTTATGTCAGTTTAAGCTGTCAGTCCTCTTAAGTCAAACTGGAGTCAAAGTCTTGGAAACATTCCTCTCTTCAGACCACTTGTGATGATCATGTTGCTGTAAGTTGCAACATGTCCCCAATGGACTGAAGTTGTACGAGTTAGTGCAATTAAACATATTTTCTGCATTATTTTGCTTAGTGAATACCATCTTTTATACGTAGTGATGGATGACTCGTGGTGATAGCGGTGAAATGTCCAGAAATACTTCAGTACTTAGTTCTGTAGGTTTCTTCTACTGTGCGGGTAATTATAATAATTGTACTCTAATAAATATTTTGTAGATTGCATTGAATCATTACTTGCTGATTCAGTTTTTTTTTATGACTTTCATAATCCTGGGCCAAGTTTTTGAGTTTTTCTTTTTTCTGTCCATGTTTTTTGTAAAGCCTGAAGCTAATCATTTAAATTATGCCTCATAATTTTCCGTTAGTTATTTTGTGCACATTCATGCTTATGGCACAGAGCTGATCTACCAGATCAGTATTTACAAAATGAAATATATAAACAAATCGCTGTAAGGCACTTAAAGAGTTTGTTAAGAAAAAGCTGTGGTGTGCAGTCTGCATTTCATCAAGCAGAGCAACTCCGTTATCAAATGTTTTTTACTAAGATGTGTTTTAACATGGTTAAAGCAGGGGGGTTTTAGGTCTTAAAGTCTGTGAGAAAAAAGAAATATGGCATTGGCGATGATCATGATCACAACAGAATGTGTTGTCATCATTTGAGTGATCAGTTTCTAAACAGGCTCGGTTAAACTTAATTATCTGTCTTTTGTCATTATCATCATCACTTGCTGAACAGTGAAATTCTGAAACATCCAGAACTGTTTTTTGTGTTTTAACTTGCAAAATAATGGTGTAAAAGAAAAACCAGGAAGCAGCAAAATTCCATCTCAGCTGTACTGAACCTTGTCCTAAAAGTGAGCTCTCTTCTTTTTTCAGAGGAACCATGGGACACAGAGTGGGCTGAACCGGAGGGTCTAGCAGCACACACCAGTTGTGAGTATTTATGTGTATGTAGAATGAAAATATCCAGAAAGTAAATAAAGCAATGTTACCTTTGATACTGGCAAATGTTAAGTTTGATAAATCAAAGGGTTTTAGACAGTGTAATGGATTTTTTTCCATCTCACTGATAGCTGGCCTTCGTTAACCGACCAGATTATACTTATATACCTATATAAATAACAAAGGTTAACTCTTCCTCTCTCTCTGGTAAATCTTAATAAACATTGTTTTTTAAAAATCAAATCTCTCTCTCTCTCTCTCTCTCTCTCTCTATATATATATAGGCCCTTCTGCACTGTTCAATTTTTTGGGGGGGATCTTTTATTAGCTAATATCTCTGGGGGATTCCACCATTTCTTACGCTTTTATATCTCACAGCTGCACTAACACAGTAGACCATATTATCCTCATCTCTCGCCTGGAGTGTTGGCATTAGAGGTGCTACTCTGGAGTGATTCAGGTCTTACTTGTCTGACTCTGTATCCTCCTCAGGACCTCATTGTGTCTCTGGGTGCTATTTTCGGGCCAATATAATGTTTCTCTTTCAAAGCTCCCCAAGAGCTTGTTCCCCTGTTTGGCAGATGACCAATTTACCTGCCTTTGAAACGAAAAAAAACCCATCAAAGCTTGGTTGGCCTCAATTTTTCCAATAAGAGTATAACATAAACCTAGGTGTGATAATGGAGAGGGATTTTAAATGGATAAATTCACTGATCATATCTCACTTTGTCCAGCTGAGGCACTTCCATCATCCTGACTTGAATACTCATAGTACCCTTTATGTTCCTGTAAGCCAGGTCCTCCTTTACACTGCCAGTTTTCAAATCCCACCTTAATAGCAACTCGTGTGAGATTTGTTTTTTTATTGTATATGGTCGTATTGCTTTCATTATTTTACTTTTTCTTTGTCTCTTTAAATTGTATTTTGTGTTGTAAATGTGTTTGCAATTTTGACTGTACAAAACTTTGGTCAACAGTTACTTTTGAGTTTGCTTTATTAATAAATTTGACTTGAACTGATTTGGCTTGCTTTGTCTGACTGTGTCTGTGTGTTTTTTGAAGGTTTCCCACTGTGGTGTATGACATGGCCACGGCCTCATCCAGAGCCGAGTCTAGCCATAACCACAGAGGAACGTCACAGCTTCATGCCATTGGTGAGTCCAAACATAACCAGCTGTAATGTGTCGAGAAAAGCAGGAACTCTTATGTGAAAGGGTTTTTTTTTCCGATATTGGATCAATAATATATCATTTAATGTGAAAAGACTGCTAGCTAGATAGTAACAATACAAAATGATGAAAGTAAAGATTCCCACTTGTCTCTTTGCCTCCTTCATGTACTGCCAGTTTCCTGTGCCAAGATCAAGAGGAAGAAGAGCCTGTTTGGGACGGCCATTTATGTGGAGGTGACAGCCGAGGGGGAGTCGCGCCGTACAGCGAAGTCTCACAGCTCCTCCAGTCCTAAATGGGATGAGAGGCTCACTCTGTAAGAGCCAGCAAATTTCCCACTCTGTGCATTTAACCTTCTTTGTTTATGTGTGTGAACGCGAATATCCAAATCAGCTGAACCGGACTTTACCTGGCCTGCTCCAGAGTACAAAGTCTGTGCAAAGTCTGATTGTGTGAATGTGAGAATTTGTGAGCAAGTGGGTGTTATGAAGATGATTCTGTCTTGTTGCGTCCTGCACTCTATCCAGGCAACACCCCTCTCCTAAACATATCGGAATATCTCAAGGAGGAAAGATCAAAGGGACAGTTTCCTGTTTTGTGTGTGTGTGAACAGTACATATGTAAAACAGATTTTGTGTGTTAATGCCACATTTCTTTGTTTTTATATTTCTCCGTAATCACGTTCACGCTCCACAGCTGACTGAGGGAGAATAGCCCATGAATCCCCAGTCATTTAATTATTTATAAATGATAAAATCAGAGACACAATTTAAGTCAAGAGAACCAAAAATCATCTGTTTTCTCATACTCCCCCTAAATATAATTTTCCTAGAAAAAGTGCTGAATCCCAAAAGGCCTTGTCTCATGTGAAAAGTGTTGAGAGAGAAATTTGAGCAGTTCTTGCCTCTTTTCCCTTGGGACTTTTAGTCAGATAATTAACTGTATATTTTGTGTAACAAACACAAGGCTTGTGAAAGAAAGTAAAAGAAAAAATCTCTCTTATTCTAGATATAATGCCCCAAAAGCCCCTGGGTGGCTCATCTGATAATTATTAGAACAAGGGAAAATGCTGTACGACAACACAGAGCTCTTTGTATCTTTTGCGACACTAGTAGAGCCTTCAGCCTGAACATGGCTGACGTTCACAGCTCTCTGACTTCCGAACGGCTCTGCCAAATACAGAGACATTTCGTTGTAAATGCTTATTGTCTTGATTGGGTAATTATCGCTGATGAGTGTTGCTGTGTTCGTTCATGGTATAAATTTGCACCCTGAATATTTTTTTAAGCTGGGGTCCTTCACATGGCGCTCAGGCTGTAATCCTAGATATTTCCTTTTAGGCTGATGTGCTTAACCACGAGTACAATGACTTCGACTGTGTAGTGTTTTTCATTTTGTGAGGACAGAAAACATAAGAAAGCAGCATTATGTGAGCGGAGTCGCTCAGCCTGCAGCATGGATGGGTTACTCTTGTGAGATTTGTTGAGGTGGAGCAGATGTTGTGAAATGGAGAAACTAGATGGATGCAAAGTATCTAAATAGTTATTTTCTTTGGTGCTTTTTTTGGGGGCCCGGTTGGCCCTTTTGAAGTTTTGAGGGCTGGTCAAAATGTCCTCCAAACAATGGTTTTGAATCATTATTGGTCTTCACTAGTAAAGCACAGACACAGACCATTGGTCCGCCAACCAAGTGTTGTATTTTTCCCATTGTCCGTTGCTTTCCCTAAACGGTTTGGACAGAATGGTTACTATTACGTCCTGAAGGAGTGTGCCTGGTTTCTGTTGGCTGCTGACATACTCATCACAGGTTGTCAGGTGGTTTGCCTGTTGCAGGAATGTGCACAGCAGAAACTACTGGTGTTAATGCAAGTTAACACCAGGTGACAGCACAGTCAGCAGCAGGCTGACAGGACAGACAAACTGCAGTCACCTAGTTACTGAGCTTTGACCAAGATGCCAACTTCATGTCCATATGGAAAGAAAAGAAACTGTTGATTCTCAAATTTCATTGAAATACTTGTATTCTTTGTTGCTTTTTTCTTTGTTGAGGGGGAGCAGATGCTGAAATGATGAGCTGGTGAATGATGTTTTTTATTTGTTACATGCAATATGTTTTACTCTAACTTAGACAGTTGTTGTGCTACTTCAGACATCTGTAGAATTCTGATAGATGCTATGCACTTCATGCACTCAATACATACATACATCGTACTTGCATATTATATTGAAAATCAAGAAAGGAGTCTTTGTGCTTAGTAAATCCACACGGGATAAAAGTATTGAAAATGTCTGCTGTGTGTTTGTTTATGTGTTTCTGACTATCTAGGAGTGTAACACCGCACACTCAAGTGGATTTCAAAGTATGGAGTCACTACACCCTGAAAGCAGACGCTCTGCTGGGCAAAGCCACACTGGACCTGATGCGAGCACTGGAGCAGCATGACAGAAAATGTATGATTAAACAACATCAAACATACTGACCAGTAGTTTAATAGAAGGTGGTCATGTGTTACTACAGTACAACACGAAAGCAAGTTCATTAAGATATTGTTCCCTAGGATTATACCTGCCCTTGAAGTATTAATAAGTGAGCTAAGTATTCTGAACTTTTTCTGTCTTTCTGCTACATACACATTGTTATCATCTATTCCAATGATGTTATAGTATAGTATAAACAAACTGAATATGTTTTAATGTTAGATTATGTCATAAAGATGATACAAAAATTTAGTTTGGCCTCCAGTTGATTTGTCATAGGAGCATTACAGTTTGTGTTAATCAGAATCACCCTGGCAGCCAGTTTGTTGTTATGGTTGCCAGGTACCAAACCCTGCAGATCAATGTGTCTTTCATTCTTATGTGAACATTATAATTACAAAAATTATAATGGATTGCTTTGTGTTTTTCTTTGAAGTCACTGCCTTGTATTCCCTCCTCTCATAACCTCCCTACTTTGGCTCCACAGTAGAGAATGTGAAGGAAGTGCTGAAACTGAGCGTTGAGCAGAAGGGAGCTCAGGTGCCCACGGGGGAGCTGACTGTCTACCTTGATGGGCTGACTGTCACTGACCAGGAGGAACCAGCACAGCTTACCAACGGCAATGCTTCGAATGGCACCAGTGAGCTCACTATTTATATGTTGCCGACTTGGCCTGGGCAGTTTTGGGGCAGCTGGGTTGTCAGTTTTATGGACAACTAGTAAATGACAATCAACAGGGAAGCACAGGGAGAGAAAAATGCCACAAAAAAACCTGATCTGTTGAACTATCACCCAAACATACATTTTGAATTAATGTAGCAAAATGTTCATTATATCGGTAAGCTAACATTGTTTTCTCCCATTCTTTCCAGAAGTCCAGCAGAATGGTGATGCCATCCATGAGAACGGAGACTCATTGTCTTCTTCCTCAAGGGCTGCCAACAGGTAAACAAACAAACCATCTCTTCCCCAATCCTGTTTGTTCCATGGTCCTGCTTTAAGTTCTATCGGCTGCCTCACTGGTGCCAGTCTTTATTAGCAGTCACACTGTAAAAGTGCCATTCAATGAGGCTAACAGGATTTTTTTATTGGAGAGCCACAAAGGAAGCACGTCTTGCTTGTCCCACCAGACGGGAGGTTGCGGGGGGATTAAGAGGTTTGTGGCTGCCTGGTTCCTCTGCAATGCAGTTGCTGAGAGTACTGCAAGACACAAGCAGTGTGATATTTAAAGCTGAAAAGTGTCTCCCCTCGCTTGGAGTCCCCCAAATGTTTGAGTACTCAGCCAAAATGGAAAGGTAGTCAGGTGAAGAATATTTGTGGTGTGGTTTTTCTTAGCATTGTTTCCTGTTCAAATGAATTACGTTATAATTAACCATACACTAATTCATTTTATTAACCTTTATATTAAACAGTTTTTTTCACAGTTGGTATAATGAGAAAAGGCTAAAAGAAAACAATGACAGCTCACATGGACCAAGGTTTTGATACATAACTGATAAACAATCCATCCATCAGTTAACTCAACTATGTACTGTATATATATTGTTGGCATTTAAAAGTTGAATTACTCTACAATGCTTTTATCCCTGCATTAGTGTTCAAACTAAATTTGCTGCTACATTTAAGTCCATGAACATCTGTTTACAACTATTTTTTTCTCTTCAACATCAAACATTCATAATCGAATGGGCAAAAGTATAAATTTTAGATATTGTTCCAAGAGTTTTTCTCACAATGAAACCCAGCTTATCTGCTCCATCTGGACTGTGTTGGTGTGGTTCGGTTAGATTTGACTTACAGTGATGGAAGCTTAAGCAAATAAAAATGTAAGTCTTGCAAAAGTAGTTAAACTTGGCTCTTATTTTGTTTCACAACAGTGTGACATCATCCAGCAGCCTACACTGTTGTCCGGTGAAAACACAAGCTCATAATTGTGCTGGTTCTGCTGCCAAACTGGAGGCAGAGGAAAATGATTGAAGGCGTGATAACGAGTCACTAGAGTTCAATCTAACTGGCAAGAGATAAAACTGTTGTGCAGTTTATTTTACTATCACCCTGATGCATGTTCACCTGGTTTCAATAAGTTAATCGATTTGTTAAAGACGGACTGGGATGTATTGATTGACAGCTCAGATTGACACAGGGACCTCAGTACCGTGGCCCCCCTCTGGCTCCAAATGACATCGCCAGCTCATTATGGCAGAGCCCGTGTCCACGATATTATGGCTTAATTTTCATACAGTGGGAGGAAGCGGAAAACACATCTTCCATCTTGTATACAGTCAGTGTTGTGGGCGCATCTGTGGCACCGACTGAACTCTGCTGACACAAAAGGGCCCCTTTTAACCGCGCCCATTACATCACCATGCCATCCTCTAATGTCCTGTCCTGACCCAACAAAATAACAGTCTGAATGTCACAAGTTGGAATGTTTTAACTGAAGCAGCATTCAGCTCACTGTCACAAAGCTTGGTTGTGAGAGGCTGTTTTTGTTCTTAGAATGTACATCTTAAGTATGGCTGTATGCATATATATTATATCATCTAAGATATAGGTAAAGAGTTTATTCGTTTTTTCCCCCCCTAAAGCACAGTGAATGGTACAGACTTGGACCCCAGGTCAGATTCCTGTTCGGCCTCCAATGGTGTGGATGGCCTGGTGCCTTCAAGCTCCAGCGGCCCTGCCCTCGGTCATGTTGTCAATGGAGACGCCACACCCAACTCCACCCCGAGCCACCAACCATCAGATAGTGACACAGAGAGTAGGACTGGTGAGTTTGTGAAGTGTGAATTCAATAGAATAATACATCTGGGTTCTCGCATTTGAATGGTATGCTTGTGACATTTTCCATGCTTTTGTTGTGATTTTACTCATTTACAGCCATAATCGCCTTTGAGTGATAATATCGCTGAATATGATTCACCTGAGAACTGGACAAAATGTTACTTATTGTATATAATAAGCTACTTATAATCATTATCTGAGCCTCTCATGTGTATACGTGTGCATGTTTTCAGCCACTAGTTATTGTGTTGCCTGGGCAGGGTCCTTAATGGTTCTCTTATTCAACACACAGTAGAGTGGAACAGTAGATTCATTTTCATTAAGTGGGGCCTGTAATCCCTGCTGCTGTCATCACCTCTTGTGGAAAACTCCCTGGAGGGATAGAGAGTAAGAAGGAAAAAGAAAGCAGTGTGCCGAGGATAGCAGGCCGAGCACCAAGAGCACACTGACAACACTGAGCCGTGGTTGGCTAAAGAATATTATATGCCTAAGATGGGTTGTCAGGTTTTCAAAGTTTATCGTGCTGCGTCCAATATATTTCGACACATTAGACATCAGATGGTTTAGCTTCATGTTTTAATGTACAGTTTGAATTTCAAATAAAAAAGTGACAATCCTACCCAGCATTCACAAAGTTTAGGAAGCAGAGACATTTTTGACATCAAGTCAAGAATGTAGAAGGAGTTTAGTCTTTGCTTTTAAACTGTAGCATTGTCTTTCTCTGACTTGCCTGCAGTCAACGGGGAGTCCTGTGACGTTGCTCTCGGTCCATCATCTGCCACATCTGGTGATGTGCTGCCCCCTGCAGATGACCACGAGGACTGCAGTCAAGATGCCGTCCCGTCCGACTCTGCCACAGCACCAAATAGCACATTTCAGCCCCCGCCACCCTCCACGCCGGCTCCAGCCTCCTCTTCTGCTGCTACACCTCCCGATGGCACTGCTGCTGCTGCTTCCTCCACATGCACCTCCTCCGCCCAGGGGACCACCACCATCACAAGCACCTCATCATCGTCCTCTTCTCCCCCAGCCCTGGGAGAGGCAGCTGTTTCAGGAGCCGGTGGTGGTAGTATTAGCAGCAGTGCAACTGAAACTCCAGATGGGGCCAAGCCTAGACAGCAGGCCCCCAATGCTGGAGCTGCAGATCCTCTGCCACCAGGGTAAAAACCACCACCAGCTGCTCATTTTATTTCCAAACCTATTACTACATTATGTAGTAAAGTGTCATCCCTGCCAAGATCTGCCTTTTTTAGAATCAAACAAACCTCACAAAGACTCATATTCCACAGGAATAATAGAAACATTGCACGGCGTTATAAAGCTGGGCACTCTGCCTTTTGTTCAAATTGTTGTTTATTATTGTGTCTTTCAGATGGGAGCAGAGGAAAGACCCACATGGCAGAACGTACTATGTAGACCACAACACCAGGACTACTACATGGGAGAGACCACAGCCACTACCACCAGGGTGAGCGCCGGACTTCCACTTGCTCTTAAGCCCCTTTCAGACTGGGCTCACTAACTTTACCAAGTTACTAAGGTCACCTTAATAGTATCTTTACACAACATGACTTTCACCCATATCTGTAGCTTAATAAAAAGTGTTTTTAGATTGTATTGTTAGATGGTTCCATTTTTTTGGTCTTGATAGATTAAGACATATTTAAGCAGCTGATACTACATAATGAAGTGTCCTGATATATGAATGTAATTAAAGTGCCAGAGGTAGAGTCCAATGAAGTATATGATGAAGATACAATATGCAATGAAGATGTTTTAAAAAATGTGTGAGATGCAGATGTTAAACTATAGCAGGGCAAATTTTACTTAAATTTTAATGTAATACTGCTACTGCTACAAATAATAATAATAATAACACATTAACTGGAAAATTAGTCTATCTGTGATCACTGATCGTCGATGAGATTATCGTCTATCTGTAGAACCCTTGATAGGTATCAATATATTTTTGTATTTTGAGTGTAATTAATTCACCATAAATGAAAAAGACACACAATGAATTAAAAGTCAGTGTTTTCAAACTTTCTATAGATACCATGATGATACAGTTATCATGAATTCGTTTGAGTGAAAATCTGATTGACACCCCTAGTTTGCGCTAAATTTCAGTATGGGGATTTGGTTTCCTGAATAAATGGCATCCATTTGACGCTCCTGGTCAGATTAGCCACCCGCTCACAAAGCCTGCATTTGTTTGTCTGTGTTAATTGGGCTGTCCATCTTCCTTCACTGTGCCAGTTGGGAGCGCAGAGTGGACGACCGGGGCAGGATCTATTATGTCGACCACAACACCCGCACCACCACGTGGCAGCGCCCCACGATGGAATCAGTCCGCAACTTTGAGCAGTGGCAGAGCCAACGCAGCCAACTGCAGGGAGCTATGCACCAGTTTAACCAGAGATACCTCTACTCTGTAAGATGGTCCTCACCACACCCATTCTGTTGTCCCCCATCACCATATAGTTTTTTTTATGTACACCTGTAAAATGGATACAACATGGCTGTTTTTCCCCCCACCTTATTTAATTCTACCTGCATGATACTGTACATACTAAAATTCCACTTACTTCTGTTAAAGCATTGGAACAATTTTGGATTAGTCTGATATTTTTACATGGTCCTGTACCCTCAACACAAGTCCAGTTTTGCTGATGAAAAAAATTCTGGCCATCCTTTATTCTTTCTCAGTACCTCGTGCATTACCAAGGCACTGGATCTTTAAACAGTTGGTTTGCTGTTATCAGCCCCTCAACTGTTGAAGTGTGCATGTAGCTCAAACCATTCAACAATACTTAAAATGGCGCTACAGAAAACAGCTTCAGACTGAAACCGCTTCTCAAAAAATGATTTAGTTTCTGTTGATCTGTGATCATTTTTCCATCTCTTTGTATTGGTTAAGGGTCTGGGAGTATTATTAAAGTCCATGACACTGCTGCCCTTATCTCGAGCTCTAAAATGTCTCCTTTTAATACTTTAAAGAATTTAAACCCACTTTTTTGCATATCCAGCCCACATAACACCTAATGACAAATATTTGAAACAAAACTTGACACACATTTTTGATACAGAGTCAGAGGACATGTTGTTGTCAACTTATCATGATTCTGATGGTGCTTACAGATTATGTAGCCTGACACAGGCACACGTCTGTCTGGTCCTTCTCGTGCTGAAGCTCATTTCTTGCTCTGTTTCACAGCCTCACTCACTCAATTCACTGTTGGCATCCAGTTCAACTAATTACAGCCAAAAGTTAGAACTTTGTCCTGCCAAGACTTGAAATATTCACAGTTCAGCCTCTGCCTTTATCTGGTTATCTCTGTGAGGGTCCCCTTTCCCACATCTTTGATCTGGGCAGTGATGTCATCTTCACTGACGATGATTAGCTTACAAAACAAACTGACAGACAGGCAGCTGAAGTATTTAGCATTAACAGCACAGCGGCCCTTTTGCCAACACGTCACAACAGTTTGTGATTCTTTTTTGAAACGATATGGAATTTTCCTGTTGAGGAATATATCTTTTGCTTAATTTCTTTATGTTTTTATTTTTTATTTTTATTTTGACAAGAAGTGTGTTTTCCTGGTGTTTTCTGAATGGATATCTGTGTGTGCATCCCGTGTTTCCAGGCATCCATGATGTCTGCTGAGAACGATCCTCTTGGTCCACTACCTCCTGGCTGGGGTGAGTTCACATTCTTTCTTCTAAACACCTTTTCGCATTTTCACTTTGTGTCAGTTTCGACTTTACCTGAAGTGAGTAAGAAATGTGTCGGTATAAAGTAGATTGTACCTGTGTTTTAATACGAAAGTACAAACCCTTTGTGATTTTGTTTAGCTCATATCAATGTTATTCTGAAATAGTTTTGTTACTTACAGTTTCATCTCAATTTCCTCTGCTGTAAATCCTTCTCTTTGCTGTCACTGCTCGCTGGGAGCACAGATGACATCTTGTCGAATAACCATGATCATTGCACGAGTTAGCAATAGTAGCACACGTTAGCATGCCACAACGTGGGGCCGTTGTCCATTCTGTCTATTAAGCTGCAGATTCCTCTGTCTATTTATCAACTCCAGAGAGACGCGTGGACTCTAATGACCGAGTGTACTTTGTTAACCATAACACCAAGACAACACAGTGGGAAGACCCCCGAACCCAAGGGTGAGCTCAAAGGAACCGTAATAGGAAAAATTGAAAAAGTATTTTAACACATGTTCTCACTGTGGTAAATTTATCATAGATTTATCATACCAAGTAAAAAAAATGCAATAAAATGTTGTTTAAGTATTGTGGGTTTGTCCTTGGACATAGTTTCCACGTCAAACATGTATCAGCCCATACATGATGTAGGTCTGTGTGGGTCTGGGCATGTTTTTACGTACTTCAGCTTGAACACACTATCACACGTGGAACAGTCGGCTTTCTGAGGGTTAAGACTTGGTTTAAGTGTCAACTTACATTTACGTTTAGGTTAGACATTTAGTTGTGATGGTTAAAGAAAAGATGAGGGTTTAGGGGATGCATTACGTTAATGTGTTTCCACATAGGGGATAGTGAAACAAGTGTTCTCATATGTGTGTCGTGTGTGTGTGTGTGTAGGCTACAGAATGAGGATCCTCTTCCTGAAGGTTGGGAGATCCGGTACACAAGGGAAGGGGTGCGCTACTTTGTGGATCACAACACCCGAACCACCACTTTCAGCGACCCTCGCACTGGAAAGTCCTCTGTGTAAGAAAACATTTCAAAAATGAATTTGCTTGTCCATGTGTTCTATATTATTTTACATGTTACTTACATGCTACTTGGAGCCACGACAGAGATTGTGTTTGATCACAAGCCGCGGCCACATGAGCCAGTGCATAAGACAGGTTTACTAGGATCAGATGCTTTAATTTAGCCAAATGAACATGTTGTTCAAGTGCAGTAGAGAAACATATATGTTCACTGGTTTGTAATTTAAGGGTTGTATGTCACACTGAGGCATTCAGGGAAATGCTTTTTCTCAGAAAGTGAGGAAAGTTGGCCACGTGTATTTCTTGGAAACCACAGGACATCAGACGTGCACCACATTGTTTTCGTTATATGGTGGAGACAAGATGAGATTAGAGATTAGCTATTCATGCTTATAGATAGAAAAAAACAAATATTTCCTTTGCATATGTCATCGTGCACCCACTTTTACATTTTGACCTTGAAATCTTTCTGTTCATCTCAGCACCAAAGGCCCTCAGATCGCTTACGAGCGCAGCTTCCGATGGAAGCTTGCCCACTTTCGCTACTTGTGCCAGGTGGGCGATTTCTTTCTCCTTCTCCATCAGCCTGTTCTTACTCTCGGTATCACATCTAAGGAGCATGCATTAATGTTTTTCTCCTGTCACTGTTCAGTCCAATGCTCTACCAAGCCATGTGAAGATCACTGTCTCCAGACAGACGTTGTTCGAAGACTCTTTCCAGCAAGTAAGAGGATCCTTTGACTGCTTTCCAGTCTCACTTTAGGCAACTTATACAGGAACACAAATTACATTTTGTATTCTAAAGTATTCTAAACATTCATTCCACCATTGTGCCTATGTCACATGATCGTGTTGTGTTTTAGCTGATGTTGTGTATGTTTCCTTTGTCATGTAGATTATGGCGCTCAAGCCCTACGACCTGAGGAGGAGACTTTACGTCATCTTCAGAGGCGAGGAGGGTCTCGACTATGGCGGCTTAGCCCGGTAATTTAGACAATACGAATAGTCAAATGAGAATGTTAACTGTTTTAGGTGTAGCATTTTGGAAAATGAAGGCCGTAACTGATTATGTGCACCTTTCGGTCCCCTCCTTTCTCTCATCATTTCCTTCTCTATTTCTCTTTGAATCCCCATCCTACTCTGTGTTATCTTTGCCCACTTGTCTCTTGTTTGTCACACATCTCACTTCTCAGAGAGTGGTTCTTCTTGCTGTCCCACGAAGTGCTGAACCCCATGTACTGCCTGTTTGAGTACGCCGGTAAGAGCAACTACTGTCTGCAGATCAACCCAGCGTCGGCCATCAACCCGGACCACCTCTCCTACTTCTGCTTTATAGGCCGCTTCATTGCAATGGCAAGTTCACGTCCTACGCACACACCACAGAATAAGTAAAAACATTTGTTACAGTTTATGTTGTTACAAACACAAATTCTTTGAGATTGTTCACATCTGTATTTTATTGTTTCCAGATCAGACCATCACAGTAAAACACTTTTTCTCTTGTATTTTTTCTTCAGGCACTTTTCCACGGCAAGTTCATCGACACAGGCTTCTCTCTACCTTTCTACAAGCGCATGCTGAACAAGAAGCTCATCCTCAAAGATCTCGAGTCCATCGACCCAGAGTTCTACAACTCACTTATATGGATCAGGTAATTTGTTTGTAATCACTTGACAGCAGAGGCTTGGCTGGGAAATTAACGTCTTTTGAAGTCTGTGAGCATGTACAGTCAAAAAGCCATTTTATTCTTGTTGATATGACCCTTTTAAATATCACAGCACTTGACTCTGAGTGGAGCCTTTGATTAAAGAGCGAACGTGTCCAGGCTTAATTAGATTATCAAGAGAGTTCCTCTCTTCTTCTTTTCTTGCAAGAACCATTGTCGTTGGCTGCTGTCACACCTAACCTGTTGATGCACTTCAAACAAACTCTTTGTGTGAAATGT
This sequence comes from Scophthalmus maximus, assembly GCF_022379125.1. NCBI lineage: Eukaryota > Metazoa > Chordata > Actinopteri > Pleuronectiformes > Scophthalmidae > Scophthalmus > Scophthalmus maximus. The sequence goes on from NC_061535.1 coordinate 8,264,709, forward strand.
TTTTGGTCTGATTCATTTAAAGCAAATGTATATTGAGATGAAACGAGTACAAGTTAATGCTGTCAACCTTTGCCTCATTCATATTTAGTCTGTGTGAACCTGAAATGGACGAGAACCAAAAGTCAAACAATCTGTTATTACTTTCTTTGGACTGGATCACAGTAACCAATCTGCCGCTGGGAACAAACCTCTAAACAAGACGAGCCACGTGTGTCTATAGAGTAATGGAGTATAGCCCAAAATCTCGGGGGGTTTTATTAGCTGTACATTACACCCACTGTTATTTGACATCTGTTTTGAATAAGGAAAAACCTGCACAATAGAACACCTTCAACAGGGGGGAAAAAGGAAAAACCTAGAAAAACCCAGACTCGAAGAGGGATCCCTCCATATAAAGAATAGAAGATAAAGAAATATACTGTCAGTAATACAGCAAAACCTTGGAGAAATGGAATGACAGGATAAAGTTTACAACATCCAATACTAAGTAAACATTTAGAGTAATACGTTTAAAAATATGGGGGTCGAGAAAAAACGTTTGGACCCCAACCACAAAAACCTCCACCCCAGAGATCTGCAAAGAGAACAGACTACACAGTGCCAGTCACACAGAGAGATAAGAGACGGGAGATGTGAGGAGGGGTTGACTAACTGCAGACAAGTGCAACAACCATTAGAAACCGCACACTCATTACTCACACAAATGACACGTTTTGCACCAAATGAGCAGTTCAGTCTCTCATCAATCTGTGACCCATCGTGACCTCATGTCTCCCCAGGGACAACAACATAGAAGAGTGCGGTCTGGAGATGTACTTCTCGGTGGACATGGAGATCTTGGGAAAGATCACCTCGCATGACCTCAAGCCCGACGGCGCCAACGTCCTGGTCACCGAGGAGAACAAGGAGGAGTACATCAGGTCCGATATAACCACAGTTTTTATAGTAACAGCGTTTTAGCATCTGGATTCTGAATACCTCTCTTAGTAAGAAGTTGATTTTGAGACTTACAAATTACATTTCCGCAGTCTGATGGCGGAGTGGAGGTTCTCGCGTGGGGTGGAAGGTCAGACCAAAGCTTTCCTGGATGGTTTCAACGAGGTGGTTCCACTCCAATGGCTCCAGTACTTTGATGAAAAGGAGCTGGAGGTGAGTAGTACCCTTTATTTGTGTTGAGAAGTGAGTGAACTCGGCCGTTGTGTTTGTTTGCACTGCATATCCTCTTAGTAGTGTGTGTGTGTGTGTGTGTGTGTGTGTGTGTGTGTGTGTGTGTGTGTGTGTGTGTGTGTGTGTGTGTGTGTGTGTGTGTGTGTGTGTGTGTGTGTGTGTGTGTGTGTGTGTGTGTGTGTGTGTGTGTGTGTGTGTGTGTGTGTGTGTGTGTGTGTTTTTTTTTTTTTTTTTTTTCAGGTGATGCTGTGTGGCATGCAGGAGGTTGACCTTCAGGACTGGCAGAGGAATACGGTGTATCGTCACTACACCAGGAACAGCAAACAGATCATCTGGTTCTGGCAGGTACGGTCACATCAACACAAACACACACTTTTGTGTCTATATTTCTCACCCTCTTTATGTGTTTATGAAAGAGAGGAAAAAAATATGCCAGTGGCAGTTGGATTTATCTGGGTCGGTCAGCTCAGTAGTGTGTGGGGGCGTCTCTCTGTTAAGTGTGTTTTTTTTGTCACCTCCTCCACTGCAGCTGGTGAAAGAAGTGGACAACGAAGTACGACTGCGGCTCATGCAGTTTGTCACTGGGACCTGCAGACTTCCTCTGGGCGGCTTCGCTGAGCTCATGGGTCAGTGACGGACGCACACAAGTAACGTGTCCACCAAGACACCGAGATCTACATATACATACATTTTTAGGCTCTGGGCTTCAGCACATTCACTTTTGAATAAATTAATGGAGACTACGTTAAGCTCAGCTCGGGGCCGCAGGCAATTGCCTGATTTGCCTATTCTGTTGCTCTGCCCCAGGAAACGTTAAGTAGCCAGGTGTCCACTTACTTTTGAACCCTCAAACTTCGGGCACTATGTGTTTGAAAGGCTGCATCTCCCCAACAGTTCTCTCTGTATTGATGTGAAGTGCAGATTAAAGCTGAGCCTGTACAAATACTTTCGGTCTGGGCCATGAACATTTTTTGCATCCTTCTCACCTATCGTTGTTGTTTGCACTGCAGGAAGTAACGGGCCCCAGAAGTTCTGCATTGAGAAGGTGGGGAAGGACACATGGCTTCCCCGGAGCCATACGTGGTGAGTGGAGCCCTCTGCCTCTTGATTCATGGGATTCATTCCTATCACCCGGAGTTTTCAGGGCATGGGAATACGGTTCACAACCAGTAAACGTTTTATTGTGCTTCTCTATACTGATCTTTGGTCCTTCCTCTTGGTCTTTTCAGTTTCAACCGTCTGGACTTGCCTCCCTACAAAAGTTTTGAACAGCTGAAAGAGAAGCTGCTCTTTGCCATCGAGGAAACAGAAGGATTCGGCCAAGAATAGAGGGTGGAGTCCTCTTGTATCCCCCCAACCCCGTCGCTGTTTATTCATTCAAGTAAAACAAACTAAAAAAATAATTGCACAAGGAACCCACCAATGTATATAAGCTATTTTCTCATTTTAAACCAAATCTTAATTTGTAGCATAGTTTTTGCTGCAGTCCTGTTCCCCAGCCCTTATATATATGGGAACCCATCATGAAATATGCAAGAATTTCAGCATCTGTTTAAAAACAGAAATCATGGATATTTTTTTAAATTATTTCCTCCCCACTGCTGACTGGCTTTTTAAAATGGACTGGAAGCGTTTTCGAGAGGATCTTATTGTAGAAGCATATTCTACTTTTAAAGCTCTAGTTCTATAGAGCTTTTAAAAGGTAAGCGTAGTATCGCGGTCTGGTGCCTGAATTTCCTTTTCCCCTGTTTGGACCCATAGTAATTGTTGCAGGTTTATTTGTTTTTTTTTGCGTGCTTGCATGGCTGCCTCGGAAGATGAGAAGACTGTCTTACCACCACACAGACATTTTAGCATGGATCGCTACGTCTGTAAATGAGCTTCATCACCTAAAAGGCAACATTTTCAGGATGGACTGATCTGAGGCAGAGTAAGTGGAGAAAAACCCTTAGTGGTCGTGGACATCAGAGGCATCGTCACATCGTCCTGTTGGTGTAAAGACATGGTTTGGGGGGGAAAAAAGACTGTGGTGTGAAACTCCTGGACCAAGGCTACTATATCTAAAATGAATAGGAAAATATTTTAAATTGAAGTGTGTCTGTGTGAGTGAGAGAGAGAGAGAAAGTGGAGCCTGTGGTTCAGATGCTTAAGCTAGAGATGCTGTTCATAATCCTGGCCACCTAGACTGCAGCCTGCCACCTCAGTTTTGAAAATGATAACACACAACAAAGATGGAGGCACAGCTTTCATTTGAAACATTCAGATGTTTGTAAAATCATTACAACAACAACAACAAAAAAGACAAAAACAGTTCAGTGTCTCAGTTGTTGATTCAGGGCTTGACTGATTCTCTTTTACCTCCAAGTGTCTCCGTGTGTCTGCGAAGCCACTGTGGTTTACAGAGCACCTGACAACCTGCAAATCCCATTTACTTCAACTCCTCCGCTGTAGTTATCACGCTAAACGAATGCCCTGCCAGAGATTTTAACCATTAATATCAAAGACGGCGTATGATCATGTTGTAATAAAAGTTCAAAAAGACCTCTCATCCATACATTCAGATGAATGTACTCCTTTCACTACATCTATACGTGCACTGAAAGGAGCCGCTTCCTTAGATATGAACCAATCACTCGCGTAATTGTAAAAAAAAAAAAAAAAATCTTTATGGCAGCAAATGTCCTTGAATGTCGGTGTTTGTTTGATCATGGAAGTGAAGCGAAAGTGCCACAGACCAGACGGTGTGTAGACTCTTCGGCAGACCTCAGGTCTGTCCAGAGCCTGACAACAGCAGCAAGGCAACGAGGCCGATGATGCGCTGAATTGCTGTACGTCGTTTTTTTTTTTTTTAGTTTTTGCCCCCCCCCCCGATTATGTTTCCTCTAATGCTTCAGGGGACGTGCCCTTTGTTTTTTTCAAAATGTCACGTCTACCTTCGTTGTTTCTAAATGACAACTCTGGTGCTTATTCTTTCAGTCGGTAGTCTGAACGCAGGACGATAAAAAAAAAAAAAGAATTAAACAGCCTTGGCAGTGGCAGGCCATCCTCCTTGTCTTCTGCAGCGTTGTTTCTTCAGACCACTGCGAACAGCAGCGAGCTGCTTCACACCATCTCTAGAAGTGATTAGTCAACATATCAGTCGTGTATGAGGAGGGACGACCGTGTGAAGACAAACATCTACTGTAGCAAAAAGGAGCCAGACTTTTTGAGAGAATTCAGGACCGCATATCTTTGTGCTTCCTTTTGAACAGAAACCTGCAATCAAAGAAAAAAATCAACTGTATGTGAATATTCATTGTATAAAGAATAATGAAAGTAAATAAAAGTACTTAAATATTATAATTAAATTACACAGAGCTGCCGCTCCATTGTTGGAAATCTGTGATGCCTTTTTGTTCTTATCAGAAATAGATGGGACGTTTCAGGCGGCCTTCGTTGCAGCCGGTCAGTAGATGACACATGACGCTGCACATCAGTCCAGTGTGTGATCACGTGATCTGTGTCGACCGCGGCGCAGGCCGCCTGAAACGCATCCAGACTGTAACATATCGCGTGTAGATACACTGTAAACACCACCTACACTGTACAGAATGCCCCTTTACAGGAGACGATGTGTATAGAAGATTCATTTTTAATCTGCTTTCAGCCATTTTAAATGAAGAGATGGATTTATGAGATACAAAATAAATAAGTGAATAAACTCCCCTCCACGAGCACGCTTGCTTTCTTTTTCTTTTTTTGTGTGCAATGGGATGAGAGGCCTTCTGCTCAGGATTCACAACCAGAAACGCTCTGTGCTGAGAGGAAAATGTACAATGTGCTCTGGGTTTATAATTTTATTGTTTCGATTGGATTTTGCTTTTGGAAAGAACCATATGTAATAAATGTTTCTGACCATCTTAACAGCTGCTTTGAATTCATTTGAGCACAATCAGTTTTTGTTTTAGCAGTGTGCGCAAGATCAATGCCAAGAGTCTGAAAGCGAACCCCCCCCCCCCGGAAAAAACAAAACAACATGTCTATCATACCAGCATCATGTGGACGATTGCTCTGCTACTTTATGTTGAGCACGAGTTACAACCTGAACATTGCTGCTTGCAGCTTTGTTTTTATATTTAAAAGAGAGATTAAATCACCTTGACTCCTGGGGAAAGTGTTAAGAGACGGACATGACACAACCTGTTTGATTTAAAAATGTAATTTATTTATAAAACACTACACAAACTACAGTCACAGTAGAAGCAAATGTTCAGATAGAGTTCACTATTTGTAAGTGTATATTGTGGTTTTAAATGGACGTATGGACACTGGCTAATTGTGTGAGCAATAATTAACAGTCTAAACGCTATGGAAGGCATCATGTTGCACCGGGAGGTGAACGGAGCTTCATCCTAGTTTCTTCAGGAGATCGACGGCTTCTTTATGGACCTGCAGTGGAACAAATACACCAGCGGAGTATGTTAACAACACCACATAACACCCCCAGAGGTATTTAAACATCTCCCTCGAGGTAACAGGGTAATTAATAAGTCACATCACTGCACGCACCTCTTTGTCTTCCAGCGTATGAGCAGGGTAATCTTTCGCTTTGGTCAACCAGAGCTCTGCTCTCTGCTTGTCTTTCATGGCCATGTAGGTCTTCCCCAGCATCAGCAGGTTTTTACTGTAGAAGTCGGGATCAACTGAGAAGAATAAAAACCCATTTGAGATTTATGTGCATATTAAACCTCGGAGGACATCACTTACAAGTGCAGAGCGTGAGTTTAGATGTTTCCAAAACTTTGAGCCCCAGCCAACAAGAGAGCGGCAGGTTTTTTGTTTTTTTCCCACAACACGCCTCAGTGAGTTTATGGGGTGCAGCATTTTACCTTCTTCAGCTTTCAGGAAGAATTCCAAAGCCTGAAAGAGACATAAAAGTGTTGGTAAAATTGCCCAAAAAAAGGGCCTCAAACTGCTCTAACTCCAACAGTCACTGAGATGCGATGAGCGCTGAAGACAAGAGGACGCCTCACCTCCTCGTAAGTGGCCACAGGCGGGGATGAAAAAAGAGCAGCCGCCACCTTGCGCTGATACCACGGCAGCTCGGCAAAAGCAAAGCACCTAAGACAGAAAAGAGAGTTTTCTTCAAAACATGCTTCAGTTCAGTAAAATAAGATAATATAATCTTTCATTAGTCCTACAACGGGGAAATTTGCCTTGTTACAGCAGCAAAAGGGGAAAAGAAAAATATAAACATCAATAAAAAAAAGGAATAAATTAGTTAACATGCAATACAAAGACAAGGAAATAGATAACATGAGATCAAATAAGATCAGATAAGATAAGATGTTCCTTTGTTTGTCCCAAAACAGGGAAATGGTTTATAATCATCCATGTTCATTATAACTGACAACAGTTGTGTAGCCGCTCGATGTGTGGTAGTGAACACAACACATGACTGACTGGAGTCAATCTCTGTAAACTTCTTCTGGCAAACGAGGGGAAACACAACTCTGGCAAGAGATGTTTTTTGGGGGTTTTGTTTTTAAACAGCAACAGTATCATTTTCCCTTCGAAAAGAACAAATGGTAAAGATTATTAGTTTTTTTGTTCCGATTCTTTCAAATCTTTAGGACTCAAATGTTGTAACGTGCCTCATTTTGTTTTTACAATTATTGTGTGAGAGAGCTTCGCTGTTGCCAGTGTGAGTTCCTTAAACGTCCACAGTCTGAGAAGAAACTACCCGAGGTGTCAAATCTCAATCAGACTTGAATTTTAGATTAATTTTTTTAAAAGAGAAAATAATTAAAGTCTCACCAGTAACCCAAGATGTGTAAGGAAGTGGCATCTTTGGCATTGAGCTCGATGGCCCTCTGGAGGAAAAAGACACGTTTCACTTTAGGATATCAGTTATTGCGATACAGTATAATACCATTGCTGACCCACGTGTCCTCTCACCTCTAGGTGTTCCCTGATGATGTACGAGTTCCCAATTTTCACTTTGATTCCCTCGTAGTCCCCGACGTCACTGAGGCATACGGCGTACCACTGCGTCGGGGAAAGGAACAAAGCTGATAGTTTGACAGAGGGAAACTAATTTAACTGTTGGAGAGAAAAAATGTTAAGGGCGGGGGGGGCAACAACCCTCCACTGAAACCACTGTCTTACTTTGTGTGCAGCGAAACATTTTTCATCTTTCTCTAGTGCCCTCTTGGCATATTCAAAGGCCTCGAATGTCAGCTGCTTCTTCCGCTTGCCCTCCATGCCGGGCAGGAGGGTCAGGTCACGGGACGCCCGGGCCAGCCTCCACAGGAACTCTGCATCATCACTGCATGGACACAAGTGGATTCAGATGGGCTCTGTGTGTGTGTGTGTGTGTGTGTGTGTGTGTGTGTGTGTGTGTGTGTGTTTGACACCGAGCAATTAGTCACTGTCTGTTGTCGACCTCTGATGTCACAGACGTGCAGTGTCTGAAATGTTGCACTTTGGTGCCCCCTGGTGGCGGAGCCTATGACTGAGCTGCGCCCTCACCTGTCCTTGTGCTGCAGCAGCAGCTGGTAGAGTTTCTCCGTCTCCGCGCAGCTGTACAGGTAGTCGGCCTGCTCCAGAACCTCCTCTGCACAAAGAAGCACAGAACGCCACAGCGAATGCAGTCAGACTTGTTTTTGTTAAAGAAAAAATCCTCTGCAAAAAAATCTTGAATTTGAACAATCTGTCGTGCAACACTTTGCCAACCACCTTTTCCGACGGCGTGCAGCACGGCTGACCCCTGCACCCGGCGATAAGCTTCATACCCCAGGCAGGAGAGAGCAGGGAGCCCCAGGAGCAACGCAGCTCGTCCACTCTGTGTGGAGGAAAGGAGGCAGGAAGGAACAGGCGCAGAGTTAAAGTACTTCCTGGGTGTTATTATTGACGACAATGAGGCTGCAGGCGAGAAAACAGCACGGACGCCAGAATGATTAAGCTCAATGGTATTTACAGTGAGAGCAGCAGCAGCGCTTCTGGAAGTGGTCCAATAGAAGCGGTGTGTTCCCCTGACACCGGCGCCTCTCGCACGGGACTGCGTTAAAGTCCTGCTGCTCACGAACCGCATCAACACTCTCGCAGCCATCGAGTCCAAGTTCCAGAACACTCGGACGACAGGTCAAAAAGTAGGATTAAAGAGCACAACTAGAAAACGTTGCAAAAGGGACATACTTGTAATGCCTTTAAAACGTGACTAGTCTTATTGTATCCTCTTTATTTAATCGTTATTGTAATCCTCGTAGTTTTGAACATAGCCCCACATGTATATCACATCCACATATCACTTGCGTGTGAAGTCTTATTAAAAAAACAAACAGGAGCAGTTTCGTCAGCGGCTCTTGAATGCAGCCCAGGGAAGTCTGTGCCCCCGCAAATAAAGTCGACGAGAAACAAAGAAAACACTCGCGAAAGTCCCGCCGTAAGAAATCACCAACGGGCTGTTGCGCAGTTTAGTGTCACTGTAAAAAGTGTTCTTCGTTTGATTTGAGTTCGAAGGCAGCAGAGACACGTGAACAGGCGGTGTAACCTCGGGGGAAGCTCCGAGACCGAGACCGAGGCCGCCGGAGGAGGAGGAGGAGGAGGAGGGTTGGAGGAGGAGGGTTGGAGGCTCCGCACCGGATGCTCAGCGCAGCTGTTCTTGTCAGACAAACGTTTCATGTGAGCGAATGCAGGCGGGCGGTTGAACATTACACAACAACGACACAGGTAAATACGCCTGAGTGAACTGTCAGCTGTTATGAAGTAATTGGCATTTTTACCGGGGGAGAATGTTGTGGTCGGTAGTGTTGTAGTTTTGCTGCAAAGGGCCGCCACACCCACCAGACTGCCACCATGTGTAGTTACATCTGTCTTAGTCCAGACGCCGACTGTGTAATTCTGTTATTATAATTAATAAACTACTTCAGCATTAACGAATACTAGTTCAACATCATGTGTCAAATATGAACCTAAAATAGACATTGGTACATGAGTGCATCCACTTGATATGTCTGACAATGTGCCTCTATGTGATCATATCAGTGCTGCGAGCTGCCATGGCCTCAGGTGGAGCCACAGCGCCCGGGGTCACCCATTTGGCCGCAAAGGTGGAGCTGACCATCTCCTGCGAGAACCTCTTGGACATGGACGTCTTCTCCAAGTCTGACCCACTGTGCGCCTTGTACATCAACACCTCGGGCTCCCAGTGGTACGAGGTCTGTATTAGGTCTCGGCACAATGTGTTCAGGGGTGTGTATTCCAGAAAGCAGGTTTAACTAACTCTGAACCTAACCCTGAACTCTGAGTCGTGTTGCTGAGATGGGAAACTCAGAGTTTTGAGTTCTGGAATACACCCCAAATGGACCGGTGAATGTTTTATTCTGTTTTAAGAAAAGGTTCCCCTCCTGCATTTGGTTTCTGATTTGGCCTGAGCCGTCTGACGTGAGCCTACGTTAGATGTGTGTCGTCTCTTTGTGAATCAGTATGGGCGCACCGAGATGATCTTGAACTGCCTGAACCCCAAGTTTGCCAAGAAGTTTGTCATCGACTACTATTTCGAGATGGTGCAGAAGATGAAGTTCTGCGTGTATGACATCGACAATAACACCTACGACCTGGGCGACGATGATTTTCTGGGGGAGCTTGAGTGTACGCTGGGCCAAGTGAGTGTCACCTTGTAGAGTTTTCATAGACAACTTTCTGCACCTTCTCTTCGCCGAGTGACACAGACAGTGCTTTGTGTCCAGATTGTTTCCAGCAAGCAGATCACTCGATCTTTGTTGCTGAAAGACAAGAGGCCAGCAGGTCGTGGTACCATCACAGTGAGTGGACGCTTTCCTCTTTTTAAAAAAATGTGTATGGAGGTGATCAGCTGTGCCCTGACTGTGAGTGACATAAACACTAGACAGAATGGAGCACATGTAATGAGATCAGGCATCTCACTGTTGACTTTTGATGGGTTGCTTCTCTCTTGTTAGTTGTATGTCATAGAACTAGTTTTAGATGTCTTTTTCTTTTTAAACAGATCTGCGCTGAAGAAATAACAGACAACAGAGTAGCAGAGTTTGAGGTGGCGGGCCGCAGGATGGACAAAAAGGTACCGAAGGTCATTTTAGGTCTGATATTGTGGTTCTACACCTGTAAACACTGCTCGCCTATTAATCGTATACGGTTGTTCAGTATTTGTGGTGGTCCGACCCTTTCCTGGAATTCTACAAGCAGACGGAGACTGGGTGGCAGCTGGCTCACAGGACAGAGGTACACTTATACGCCAGCAGCTCTTCTTTCGTTTGCCTGCATTGAACCATTGTGGACTCGTGATTCACCGTAACGTGTTTGTGTAGGTTGTGTACAACAACCTTAACCCAATATGGAGACCCTTCCGCTTGTCACTGCGATCGCTCTGTGGAGGAGATGTGGAGAAGCCTATAAAGGTAAATTTGTTTTTTATTTTATTTTCTTTAATCTAATTTAATTTGCCCTGTAAAATGCAGCCTACTAACGTGATTTGTTTTCTTCAACTACCCCCTGAAGAACACTCCAGATTTTTCTTTTGTTGGTTTAATTGACCATACTTCTCTAACAAACTAATCATTTGTGTTATACTTGCATTTTTTTTCTCCTTTCCATCTCAAAGGAGTGCTTGCAGTCCGGCTGGATAAGCGATGTGTGTGTGCATGCAAGATTAATGACATCACATAAAGGTGTGCATTTTTTTGCTATATTTAAAAAAATTAATTTTTTACTCTTTACGTTTAGTTACTGCATTTAGTTTGTGCATCTGAGGTGTGACGTTTTTCAGCATTTCTTAGCATCTACTAATACTAATTTATATTTAATGTATTGGAAATATGTTAAGATGAATATCAGCAGCAGCGTTTACAATGGCTGTAGAAAGAATTGCGTCACTTGCTGCAAGACATTGTTATGGTCGTCCTCAGGTTGACTGCTACGACCATCGTGTCAACGGCTCTCACGACCTCATCGGGAGCTTTAAAACCACACTAGCAGAGTTGCAAGTGGGAACGCACATTTCCCCGGTGAGAATTTCCTCTGTGGTATGCTCGTGTTGATTCCAACTCCGCCAACACTTGTTATTGTTATTTGTTCTCGCTTGGCATAAATAGGCCTTGTGTTCTCACTTGAAGGTTGAATTCGAGTGCATTAACCCCAAAAAGTTGAAGAAGAAAAACTACAAAAACTCTGGGGTCATCTGCGTCAAGCGCTGCCAGGTAATGAACCCTGCACTTTAGAGCCAACCAGAAATAACTCAAGCCGCTCTCACTGGTCTTCATTTTATCCCAATACACAGTTAACTACATGTTTGCTCTTTCAGGTGCTGAAGGAGTACACCTTCCTGGATTATGTCATGGGCGGTTGTCAGATCAACTTCACTGTGAGTTTGTAAACATCGAACAACAAGATGTTACAGATCTCTCATTTATATTTGATAGCTGGGGATCTCCCTACATCTTCAAATGTGTCCTCTCTTGAATCTGTCCCAGATCGCCATCGACTTCACTGGTTCTAACGGGGATCCAAACTCTCCTGATTCCCTCCACTACATCAACCCTGATGGCTACAACGAATACCTGGCAGCCATCTGGGCCGTGGGTAATGTCATCCAGGACTATGACAGGTTAACCCCGCACTTTGCTTCGTCACACATTTACCACTTTAAATCTTGGATAATCTGTGGTTAATGATACAAGAGGAAGGCGCCTGATCCAGAGACTGAAACAAATAATGTTCAATGAAAAGCCAAGTGTGAGTTCTTGAGAAAAACTACAGACCACTGAAAACAAATTCATAAAGCAAAAGATTTTCTTACTTCATAAACCTTATTTACAGTTTTTCCTGGAACTGCTTTCTACTAAAGAAGTTGTTGCTGTTATGAAATCTCTGTTGGCAGTGTGTTCCTTGTTTTTCTTAATGGATGATAAATAACATGTCAGTATTCGTGTACTAGTTAAAAATCAGGTCTTACAGGTAATTTTCACCATTTATAGCCATGAGGAAGAGAACAGCTTAGACAAACGGAACCAAAACATAAATAATTAAGTCATTGGACATTTGTAAATTGTGTGTAGAGCTGTTGGTTTTTCAGTGTAATGGGGACCCTGGCTTTACAATCGTCTGACTTAATTTATCGTATTAAAAATACTAAGCCGTGATTTTTTTTGCTTACTAAACAATCCAGGTATTAAGCTAGTCAAACGCAATTTCTTGCAATGATCTCTCTACAGGATGTAGATTTAAAACGTATACTGTCTAGGGACTGTGTGCTTTGTGTAATATGTGTTTATGGTTTACCTATACTGTACCTTTTATATTTTCTGTCTTCCTGTGTAGTAACAAAATGTTCCCTGTCTTTGGTTTTGGAGCCAAGATCCCTCCCACCTGGCAGGTATGAAAACCCTTAAATGTAGTGACTTCATGAGCTTATACTGAGGTCTACGATGAACCAGTTTGATGTGTTCATGTAAATCAAAGATGCCTGGTTTTACTGTGATGTTTTAAAATAGTCTATGTTCCCAGCCTAAGAGATGATTATATATTTTGTCATTTTCCTGGCTGGTGGTATGCTGTTCTTTTAAAACTTCTTAATTATTGTTTTCGATGTGATTTGAGCTGTCATCCAAAGCTAAGCTTTCTCACGAGATAAAAAGTCAGGGAGACAGGATTAATGTGACTAAGTTGAGAGTGTTTTCTTCTCTTTTATATCTATGCACAGGTTTCGCATGAGTTTCCCATCAATTTCAACCCAGCAAATCCATTCTGTGCAGGTCGGTTCAAAATTTGGCGCAAGACTGTTTGCCTGAAAAAAAGTTGTCCAGTAATGCTGCATTTTGCGACCTCACTCCTGTGCGTTTTTGCAGGCATAGATGGCGTGGTGCAGGCATACCAGCAGTGTCTGCCCCAGCTGAAGCTCTGGGGTCCCACCAACTTTTCTCCCATCATCAACCATGCCGCCTGCTTCGCCCGACAAGCTCTCCGGCAGAACACGGCCTCAGTAAGTAGCCAAAGGGCAAGTGTTGAAATACACTGTGGTCAATGTAAAATCTAAGGGCACTGTGAAATCAAATAGTTGTTAGTTCTGTTTTGGGGGATGGGGTGTATCACTGTTCCTTTGTATTGCATTTGCGGTCTCAGTTTCAGAACCATTATACCCCTACTAATCAAAGAAAAGATAAACAAGCATGCATTGTTATTTACTTAAATCTCCCGCTAAAAAATCCTGCTATTTATTCAGTTGTTTATTAAAACACTTTTAGTAACTATGTAATAATGTACTAGCTGTATCAATATAGGTCAGTCACTAGTGTTGACTAGAATTCAAGTGGAATGCCAAACAAAGTGGAATTAAATGCGTAGTGTATTATCTAAAAAAGTAGGAATAAGATGATATTCAAGGATCATATTGAAACTAATTGGGAAAAGTTTGGCTCTTTGTTTTCTTTATATCTGACATTGTCTGATCAGTTTCTTTCCCGTCCATCTGCAGCAATACTATGTGCTGCTCATCATCACCGACGGCGTGATCACAGACATGGACCAGACACGCACCGCGATTGTTGAGGCCTCTCGTATGCCCATGTCCATCATCATAGTGGGTGTGGGCAAGGCAGACTTCGGCGCAATGGAGTTCCTTGACAGTGACGACCAATTGCTGCGCTCGCCGAACGGTGACGTCGCCGCAAGAGACATCGTCCAGTTTGTGCCCTTCAGAAATTTCCAGGTATGAAGCAGCACTTACCTATTTTCACTAATGTAACATGTGTTTGCGCATGTGTGAGGGATTTTTCTCAGAATTTATACACCAGCTTCTTTTGCTCCTTACATCCATGCAATATTGATGAGTTGTAAATAGCACAGATACTGTATGTGCATGCTTAAATCTGAGCGAGCATGGCCCTTAACATGACAGAGGGCCTGTTCCAACACCTGATTGTGCACAAGATGCCTTTATTTTAACAAGAGTGACCCAGTGAACTACTTATAACCCATTCAAGTACGCAAATTCCATTGCAGGCACAAATACTGCAAGTGTGATGAACCATAACACTTGTGCCTTTTCATGTGACATTGTCATTGCAGGGAAACAGTGTGGCCCTCGCCCAGAGCGTCCTGGCAGAGCTGCCTGATCAATTGGCCTCCTTCTTCAATTGCTACAAGTTGAAACCCCCTACTATATCTGGTGTTTCTGAGCCGTCCTAGAAAGGTTGGATAATTGACCCAAATACCTCATATTCATTACTTGCCTGCATCTCGTGCACCTTCTTAACTTGTGTGTTCCCTGTACGGAGCGATGCAAAGTAATGCCAAGAATGGATCTTTACAGCTTGTGTTTTCACATGTAAGGGGAAACATTTCGCCCCAAATCTGTGTTTGGATTTATTATGGTTTATTTATTATGGTTCCTGTGACACATTGACTCGTAATGCATGAAATCACTGAAGCAATCACAATAAAAGCAATCACACTGTTCTCCGCGCACTAAAAATGTATCACTTGACATGCTGGTAAGGCTTTGATGAATAAATTATTGTGCAAGTGCTTTCAAGTCATCGCTCTGTGTGAACTGTTCTCTTCCGTTACTTTGCACAATCTCTCTATGCGCCAATGCCTTGGTCTTCAAATCGTGTGGCGAAACCACTGTGGTCGCACAGTGTATAAATTCTGTGTCCAGGCAGCAGCACCGTCACCATCTAGATGACTGTTCCTATTTCAGACCTGCAGAATCAGGACCAGAAATACTTTATTGATCCTCGTGAGGAAATTAGGTATTGATCCGCGGGGGGAAGTTGGGACAACCTTTTCCTGGTTGCTCCTGTATATTGAAGCACCTTATAATTTGCATACCAAAGAAATGTCCCAGTATTGGGACATTTTTGGAACGAAATATAAGACTGAACTATGACCACAAAGATGCTTCTTCTACCCGGATATTGTGGCCATAGGACCACAGGTCGCATTGGTTCTGCTGATTCTCCGTTTTGGTCTGACTATCGCCATATGGTGGTGTTTTAATCCAAGAGTTTAATTGATTTAAGACTGTAAAATCGGCCTTTTGGTTCATGGCATGACTTTCTCAGAAAGCCTCTCCACTTGTGTAACATTTAGTCAAATTGCCACTTTTGTGTAGCTGCGTTATGTGACCATTAATCTCACATAAATGATGAACCAGCCCAGCTCCAACATGAGCAGTGCTCTGATGTCTGTGATGTCTGTGATCTCTCGGATCGCTCGGATCGCGGCCGCCTGGCGGGTGTCCCTGTACACGGAAACGAGCGCACCGGGCACCGCCCACCACCAAAGCTGGCTCCCGTGCCTCCCACCGCTGCTAGCGTGAAAATAGACAGCTAGCTGCTAGCTGGCTAACCAGGTAGGACAGGAAAAGAGAAAGGCTGCTTTGGACATTGTGTCGTTTTAGCTGTCAAAGTAAACGTAGACATTAAGCGTTTATTAGCTGCTGCTAACCGACGTGGTGCCTCTGCTCGACTTTACTTCGCAACGTGTCGCCGTTAGCTGTGAACGAAGATACGCGTTAACTCATTCGCGTCAACGGCGACTAAGTTGGAGTTAATATCCGTTAAACATGTTTTTTTAAACATGATCTTTGTGAATAGTAATAAACGTGAGCACAGGCGACGGACTCCGTAACGTTCTCTATCCAGTAACGTGTTTTTTCTTTTAGCTGCATGTTGGCCAGTTGCGTCACTGAAGTCGGCTTACGCTTCGGTAGTTGAGGGGAATGTTAAGGGGAAAATTAACGTCTTAGCGGCCGGTTCTGTGTTTCTGCAGCTTTTTTACTTATGGAAATATGTTGAGATTTTCCTCGCAAAGCCTCTGTAAGTAAATGAAACGGTGACATTTCACCTGAAATGTGGTTTCAGACGGTGATGATGGCTTCAAGCAGGATGTCTACAGCAGTATAATGTGCAAAAAACGGTGAATCGGCCTCTTAATTCCCCTTATCTTTCACCTTCACCATAACTCGCGAATGGGAAGCTAACTTCGGCGTCGTTGGGTATATTTTGTTTCCCGTTAATTGTCGTTATGTTACTAACAGTGTGAGATGTTTTCATATTGAACAGATGCTGTAATACTTACTTTGTTTAAATTTTTTTTTTTACTGTTTGGCACGTTGCTTAAAGTCCAGCACAAAAGAGACTTTAATTGGCAATGTAGTTGAAAAATCAAGAAAATAAACATAATCCATCTTCTGCGTGATGGCAGGGGGACAAACAGTCCGGGCTCTGGGCGGCTGGGGTCACGTCCTCATGCTTTATATCTTTAGCCAGCACCACCCTAACGGAAAAATACATGACTTACGTTAAGTAGATAAAGTAATAGCCGAATTTACCTTAAGTCCTCAAAGAAGCATGACATCTCTTACACAAGACGAACTCCACCCACAAACCAGTCATAGTTATATTTTTAAACAGTCTGGCTGCTTCTCTCACATCCAGTTCAAACTTAATTGTCATATGTTCGAGACACAATGCAATGTAACTCTCAATCTGCAAAACCTACAAGCAATCATCGCAAAATATCACCGACAGAATACATAAGACCTAAATACAGGCAACAGACGTGCAAAGAAATGTTCCCACGAAGAGTCGTCAAAAGACACGTAAAGATGAGGAGTGTGTAAACAAAGAGCCTGTGTGTGAAAAGAGTCTGCAAAGTTTAGGCTACATGTGTCTGCCTTTTTTCTTTGTCTGCCAAGTACGGAGAAGATGATGCGGAGCCAGTGTTTGACAAGAATTGTGCACTTGTGTTTGTCAGTTGCTGTGTGCGAGTGTGTGTCCTCCAGACTGAGATGGCAGCAGCAGGTGGAACCCCAGGTCCGAGGGTCGCGGACTGCGTGACCAAGGTGTCGCTGAGCGTCTCCTGTGACAATCTGCTCGACATGGACTCATTCTCAAAGTCCGACCCACTGTGCGTGCTTTTCATGAACAGCTCTGGGCCACACTGGTGTGAGGTAAGTGGGATAATGGGTCGTTCTTCTAAACACACACTCATGCACACACACACACACACTGATGAAGAACCTGCGTTGTGTGTCATTCCCTACTGTGAGTCCAGAGTGTCTGACAGAGAATGTGTATCCTTGATTCGTGTTTTTCACTTGTGTATCTGTGTTAGATTGGCCGGACCGAAAAAATAGAGAACTGCCTTAATCCCAGCTTCTCCAAGACTTTTGTCATTGACTACTACTTTGAGATGGTGCAGAAGCTGAAATTTGAAGTGTACGACATTGACAGTTCCAACTGCAGTCTGCAAGATGCCGACTTCCTGGGAGAAATGGAATGTACCCTGGGGCAGGTAAAAGCTAGACAGGTCCTTTATCATGTGTAGTCATCATGCTTCGCTTTTGTTTGTTTGTTTACCATTGTAAGTGGAATATCTTGTGATAGCTAAACATGTCTCAATGTGATTTATTCTTCTGTTCAGGTTGTGTCTTCAAGGAAACTAACAAAACCACTTGTCATGAAGGACAAGAGGCCGGCAGGAAAAGGAACCATCACCGTGAGTTGCTTTCATTCAGATTGGAGCTTTGATGGTATTTAGTTCAAAGTGTAAAAGTATTCCCTGGTTTATTGACACATATTTTTTTATCCTTAACACAGTATTGTTTCTTGTTATTTAGATATGCGCTGAAGAAAGAACAGACAACAGGGCCGTGGAATTTGAAATTGCGGCCAGAAAACTGGATAAAAAGGTATTGATCCTGTGATGTTGCAGTGGTGTGATGAATTAAGTATCTATGATGTCTGTTAACTACTTTATATTTATATTGTGTATATGCTAATGTGTCGCCTATTAACTAGATATTCATAAGTATTTTGTTTGGTTCAGCTGTATATTACAATCATGTTCATTTCCAGGATTTCTTCGGGAAGTCCGACCCTTTCCTGGAATTCTACAAGCAGACAGAAAGTGGATGGCAGCTTGCTCACAGAACAGAGGTACAGATATAAGAGTTTTGTTCCCTGCCATCGCTCTGTCAGTTACTGTCAGTCACAGTTCCGCCTCATTGTTGGTCCAAGAAAATAAATCCCTGGTTTCACTTTAAACCGTTGCTGTTTCTCGTTCGCACCATTTTCTGTAACTAGGCAACCAAATGCAGATTAAAGAATCTGCTTCCTGTTTACACAGGCACTGTGACTCTGACTCTGTTACTTTGTTACTAATTAATAAGCTAAATCAGAAAACTGTACCCCATATTGAGTAGATGATCTCATTAGATTCTGTCGCGCCCCCTGTGAATCTGTTGCATTGTTCAGGTGGTGAAAAACAACCTAAACCCAACATGGAGACGATTCCGTGTCCCGCTGCAGTCACTCTGTGGAGGTGATGTAGAGAAATCTATAAAGGTAAACACTCTCACACACACACACACACACACACACGTTTCCCTAAATCCAAGCTGAACAGCCCTTTAAAATATTCCCAAACATTCAGCAAATTTTACATTTTGAGAAGCATGAACCAATTAATTATTGGCATTTTTTGCTTAAAGATGCCTTAAGCAACTTATTAAATCTGAAAAAAATATGCAAATGGATTTTCTTATATTTAATTAATGGATTAAATGTTAGCTCCGTCAACAGAACAGAATCTCTCATGAGGTATAATGACAAATGTCAGCAGATAATTTAAAAATGTAAACCAATTGTGTTTTTTTTGTTTTTTTACAGATTCTTTCATTTGTCAATTATGATATGTGTTGTATGATGTTTTCAGTCCAGCTGTGATGGAAATGAAAAAAGAGAAACCTGCCTTTTTGAAAATGTTGTTCTTGTCCATATCTAAGGGTTCGAATATCTTGGTACAAATAAGGAATTATGTGTGTAAGCACATGTGTAAGCACATTAGTTTATGTGTTGTTTTTATTGTTTTGTTTCTGTCCTCTAACCCTGTTAAAGCACACTTATCTGGAAGAGATGCTTTCCAGTCAACAGTGCAAGTGAGTTTACTGTCAACACCTTGAGTGCTCTTCATGTAAGGGATGTACAGTGTCTGTGACAGGACAGGTCAAACTCCTCGACGCACCTTTATATCGATCTTGAAAGGATTATGTACAGCTACAGTATGTAGAGTTTGGCCTATTGGTGAACTTACCAGATATTGAGTGTGTGTCCCTGGTTGTTCTTTGACTTCAGTGCTCCATGTCGGCAGTTTGAGACAGTGGGACATGGGCAAAAGGCAGAAAACATAAACTCAAAGTATGTGTTAAAATTAACTAAAGGTTTTTGTCCGTATAAGCAGTTAGATACTGTAGTTCTCTGTCAGGGAAAAATGCGCACACAATATAATACAAATGTAACCAGTGCTGACCAGTCACTGACCTATTGGTTGTTGCTCTTTCAAAGCTAATGTATGTACAGTATATAGTATAGGTGAACTGCTGCTCCCCACATCACTGTTGGATGTGGTTACAGGCGAAACACAGAGGGTTACTCCTTTTGGACAATTCTTTAGTTATTGTACTTCGTTACTTTCTGCCACTGTCAACAGGTAAGTTGACCAATGGGTCGGGTCGAGGTTTTCCTTTGGGATCACTGTCAGTTAGTCCATGAGCTTCCATAGTTGTTCATCTTGTAATTTAGGCCTACTGTAGCATCACAGTTTGTCACGTCTTTACTGGCTGCTCCATGCTTTGTCTAGACCTGTCTGTCTGCTGACTGTTCTCTGGACTCTGAAGGTGGACAGAAGCTGCAGTGTGCAGGTTCTGTTTCAGGTCTAATGGAGTTAGTTAGGGGCCGTTCTCTTTCTGTTTAAAAGTTGGAAGGCTTGTGTGTGTTCCTGTTTGATGTTTCCGTAGCAGGCCTTACATTTGAAGCTTTCACACCCATAGCATGCTTTTTGTCTCATCTGCCCTACACTGATGATAATCTGTCAGTTAGTCTAGTTTGCTCATTTAACATCAAAGAGAATGGACTGATTTTTTGTCTTGTTTTCTCCTAAATGTCTGTGTTTCTCAGGTAGATTGTTACGACTACAACAACAGCGGATCACACGAAATTATTGGATCCTTTCAGGCCACACTCTGCCAAATACAGCAGGGTTCACAGACCTACGCGGTGAGCTCTGTGTTTGTTGGTCAGTTCTGACATTTTGAGCGTGAGCCAAACTGAACATGTCACGAACGGAATGTAAAGTTCCCGTCCTGCTTTTTTTCTTTTCACAAGCACATTTTTATGGTATTTTTTCCTAACGCCTGCAGTGTGTTTGTCATCCTCTCAGGCCGAGTTTGAATGCATCAATAGTAAGAAGAAACAGAAGAAGAAAGGATACAAAAACTCTGGTGTTATTGTGATAAAACAGTGCAAGGTAATGTCGATTCAATATACTTTTTTTGGGGGGGGGGGGGGGGGGGGGGGGGGGGGCTTGAGTATGTTCTGTAAAAGAAACCTGTATATCTTACAAAAATAGTCAATGATTTTTATCTGGCAGAATGTTTTATCTTTTAGGTCAATTTGTTTTTGTCATTTCATTATTGAATGAAATTTATTATTTTTGAAAGGTCTTTTTAATTTTTACCGTCAATATTTATTTGCAGGTGGTAAAGGAGTACACGTTTCTGGATTACATAATGGGTGGCTGCCAGATTAACTTCACTGTGAGTGATCAACACATTTTTCTATAAATCTTTTTGAATATGTTTGTTAAGGAAGAATCAAAAAAATTTGCCTCATGCTTATATGTCATGGTTTCTTCATATGTACACTGTGGGAATGTGAAGGAAACTTTTGTTATGATGTTGTCAGGCTTTTATTTATTTTTAATTTGTGTATTTTTTCCGTCCTCTGCTCACCAGATCGCTATAGACTTCACAGGTTCCAACGGGGATCCCAAGTCCCCGTTGTCCCTCCACTACATCAACCCTCAGGGCTACAATGAATACCTGGCAGCTATCTGGGCTGTAGGTAATGTCATCCAGGACTATGACAGGTGAATGCACAAAATTGTTTTTCTATGAGGCATTATGATAATCCAAAGCATTGGATTGTTTTTAGAAAATCGGTCCATTCAAAATATCACAGTTTGAGGTTGGAAGAATAATGTAATATTATACATATTCTATCTGAATAGCGCTGGAGTCTATTGCTCTTTTTGTATAAACTTTCTCCCTCTGTAGCATCTAGTTTGTTTTGCTCTGTTTGCACAGTGACAAGATGTTCCCTGCTTTTGGTTTTGGAGCCCAGATCCCTCCTACGTGGCAGGTGATTGTTTATTTCAGTTGAAACATCCTTTGATATTTGTACAGACATTTTCCTTCATAATTAAACTCTCTAAAACATAAAAAAGTCTTGTTTTGCATTGATGAAGCTCTTCTCATCCCAGACTAGTTGGCATCTGATCCAGATTCATATTTGTTTGTGTTTGCAGGTCAGCCATGAGTTTCCCATCAACTTCAATCCATCAAATCCATTTTGTGCAGGTAATAAAAGACAACATTTGTACTAAACCATTCAGTAAAATTTAGAGGCTATAGTTAACCAAGCATGCTGCATCTTTTACATAGCTGTGGATAGAATAAAGAACTTCAGGGTAAGAAGGTCAATCATGGCTGACATGTTTGATCCGCATCTCACAAGGAATTTAAATTTCTGTGCAGGTTGCGCTTGTCCCATGAATTGATCATCGTGTTGTGGTGTGCACACCATTTACACTTATGCTAAATCAACATGTCTGTTCATGTTGGTGTTTTGCGTCCAACTTTTTTTTGTTTTGTAGGTATAGAAGGTGTGGTGGGCGCCTACCAGCAGTGTCTACCTCAGGTGAAACTTTATGGCCCCACGAACTTTTCTCCAATCATCAACCATGCGGCCCACTTTGGCAGGCAGGCTCTGCAGCAGAAAACGGCCTCGGTGAGTCACAGGAAGTCTTAATTCGTTTAGAATATTGTAACTGTATTTGTTGTGTGCAAATGTCTGTTATTGAAGTTATTGTGTAGAACATAATCTAAACCAGTTCTTCTCTCCACCCAATAACAATCACTGGAGATGAAAATATCATCAACTTAGTTCTTTTTTTTCTGTGTTGATCCCCAGCAATACTTTGTTCTGCTCATCATCACCGACGGAGTGATCACAGACATGGATCAGACCCTCAACGCCATCGTCAACGCCTCTCGTCTGCCCATGTCAATCATCATAGTTGGGGTAGGGGGGGCGGACTTCAGTGCCATGGAGGTCCTAGATGGGGACGATGGAATTTTACGCTCTGCTACAGGCGAGGCCGCCATGAGGGACATTGTGCAGTTTGTCCCATTCAGGCAGTTCCAGAATGTAAGCTGAATTATGAAGTCTTTGTCGGCATGCAACACCTGAGCTTCTTAGAAATCCTTAAATGATGTCCTCACGTCTAATTTCAGGCAGGCACTGCAGCCCTTGCCCAGAGTGTACTGGCAGAGTTGCCTGACCAAGTGGCCTCCTTCTTCAATTTATTTGACCTGAAGCCCCCCAGCGAACCCAGTCCTTCCTAGAAATGTAGGAGTTACCCGACCAACTCACCCATCCCCGTTCTCCTCCCTCTTTCCCACATTTGATCCACAGCTGCATGAATTTAAATAGAGGCATAATGAGATTGTATATCCTGTCTTCATGGTTTACAGTGTGAGGGACAGTCCAGTGCTCCAAGTGCGACCAAAAGTCTGTCAAATGCAATTTAACATTTACATTTTTTTCCCACCAGTGCACCTGACATTTAGCAGGTCTCGTGCGTCTTCGGTGATCCAGTCCCAAGTGGACATCTCTAAGTACAGCTGTTTACAGCTAACGTCTTTGGCCACATTAAAGGATCACCTACTAGCCCTCTGTATAAAATACATATGTACATACTCAGTTGTTACAAAAACAAATCATAAACTGGCGTTGTGCACGTCTGAAGTTTAGAAAAGCCCATAGAGATATATTGCGAGTGCGTCGAACATCTTGGCTGTTTCGGTTTGCCTGAAACACGCAGAGAAATAGATCCGGTCTTTATAGTTTTAATTGCATTTTTTCTAAGAAAAACGATAGTCCGGAGTCCAGAATCGTGTAATCATTTCCTGCCATAGAGATGTACTTTAAATTTTTTTATCTCACTGATAACATTTGTTAACTGTCCATTAACTGTTCACTGACAATTTTAAATGTTCTATTAAGATTGGATGACACAAAAAAATACCAATTATATTTTTTTTTATACATCAATGGGTTAATTTCTGTGGCGGCCTGTCATAGTCTCATTTGTTAATGATCAGATTTTTGGTTTGACATTTCTCATAACAATATGAAAGATCTGTAATTGATAGTGTTAATCAAAAACCTTGTCGGTTAATGGTTAAACTGTTCAATTATTTACATCCCTTGTCTGTAGGTCTGCATGTGAAATAGTCTGTCAATGTGTTGACATGCTCTGCTAAAAACACTAACTCAACTTTGCTGTTTACGCAGAGTGTGCGTGTGAATTTTTTCTCTAGGAGTCTCTGCTGATTGTGTATGTGTCTCCTATTGGCCTTGAAGGAAGGACTTCACTGTAAAATATGAAGCCAAATTCAACTTGAGAGACATTAAAGAGAGAGATGCATAAATTACAATTCCTAGAGAGTTGTAATGAGATACATACACTCAATCTCAGAGCCCTGAAAAGATTTAGATAAGCCAGTAAAAAGTAGTTTTGAACAATGTATTGTTAGTACGGTAGGTAGGTATAGCCACTGAAACAAAAAATGGTAGCACAAAAATGTGAAAGTTAAGCATAATGTGGTCACTTGCTATTTAAATGCAAACAGATCTCAGGAGGGATTCAATAACAAAGATGTAAAATGGTTGGTTACTACACTTTCCTTCTGCCTCTGCCCCATCTTTTTAGGGTCCTCAAGAAATGCTCGCTCAGAGTGTCTTGGCAGAAGTCCCTGGTCAGATGGCAAGTTTCTTCAACACAATGGGTTTGATGCCACCCCAAGGCAACACCCCTCCCCCTGACCTCTCAGCATCAGCACCCCCCCAGTGAGGGATCCTGAGGATCAGCTTTTCTCCTCAGTATAACACCTTCAAATGTCCACTCATATATTATTCCTATTGTTGGCAAGTCCACTTGAACTCTGAATCAAGTGGACTGAATTTGTCATTTGCTGG
The DNA here is from genome assembly GCF_022379125.1 of Scophthalmus maximus. NCBI lineage: Eukaryota > Metazoa > Chordata > Actinopteri > Pleuronectiformes > Scophthalmidae > Scophthalmus > Scophthalmus maximus. The sequence goes on from NC_061535.1 coordinate 8,288,996, forward strand.
TCCTTTTCTTCTAAGTATATTATTCATAAAATGGGAATGCGAGAAAAAAAATACAGAAGGTATATAGCCATAGTACTTCTAACCATCTAACATTTGTTGTCTTGCACGTAACATTAATATTTAATGTGACCCTTGTCTTGTCTTTTAGTGACTCAAGTGCCAGAATTGTTAAGATTTTATCATTTCTTATTTTATCATTTGGTTCATGAATCAGGTGAAACACGTGTGTTTTGACTCAAGGTTTTTGGTTTTCGTTGAAAAACTGAGGCAATATCCATCTGCGTGGTCAGTCAGAAACTCTGCATGAAAGGGCAAGAGTACTTTCTGCTCATGTCTCCGTTTCAATTGAGATCAGGGACCTTGGTCAAAGTAATGGCTTTGCCAAACACCAGGAAAACTTCAACAATGTTTACAAATGAGGGCTTAACAGATGAATAGTTTGAATATCTCTTGTAATTTTACCTTACAAAAGTCGCTGCATTGTGTCCCTGCTGCTGTTTTGCACGTCTTGTCTATTTCTGTTTTGGTTTGATGTAATACTTGGTGCTTAAACGAACGTTATCTCAGGGAGCCCTTCATTGCACCAGTGGAGAGCTTCATTTGGTAAAATATACGTTTACATTGATTCACATTTAAAGTTCAATCTGTCATCAAACTTAACTGACAGTTATGAAAATGACCACGTACATTTCATTAAGTATTTTACATTTGTATTTTTAGTGTATGTTAAGTTGTTTGCACTGATCACTGTGCCAATGCCTTATCTAATATAACTTTCTTTGTCATTGATGTTGATTTTATCAATATTTTATGTAAATGTGATATGTAATTGAAGAAGAAAAAATCTAATTTGACGAGCAAAATAGCAATTTTCTACTTTAACACATTAATGTATAATTCTGAGACTATTAGTTTATGCCACCTCCTTAAACATTAAAAACATACTTAATGCGTTTTCAGTGCTTTCCTGTAATGTGTATCATGACCAAAGTGTAGAAATAGAGATCTATTTTCTTAACCTGCCAGATCTCATCACATACAGTATGATGAACGCAGCAGGAGATTGACTGAGTCAGTTGCATTCATTACAGGAGGATAAACCTCTTGAGCGTCCTGTGGTGTCGGGCTCATACTGTATTTTCACATGGGGTCTGATATTCTCCAGAGATTTATACCAGGGGGCTTTGCTTTTCCACATACTGTGCCTCCATGTAAATATTGAAGGGACAGACCAATGTCATCACAGCACCAAAGAGCTAGGAGCCTGCAGGTCCTCCATTTTAATCTTCGATTACTTTTTTGTTTTTATACATAGGAATATCAAACCACTGTCATACACAATGACAGCCCTTTAGTATTTCATACCTGGAATTTTTCTTCAAATTACAACTTTGCATATTCACTAGCTCGCTTATTTATGATTTTATTGACATCAAACCACCTCTGTCGTGTCTGGAACATCCTCTCGCAACTTTCACAGCTGTTAGTTTGTGGAAAAGGCCTCAGCAAATCCCTTAGAACACATATGTGAGCATTTTTTCTTTAATATGCATATTTCAAGGTTTGTATTTTGATTGGCTCAATCAGTTATGAATTTATTGACATCAAACCACCTCTCACGTGTCTGGGACATCCTCTCCACTTCCCCTCTGAGTCCGTCCACATTCACTCTGACTGCAGTGTTGTGGTGGGGCGGGTCACGTGTAGCCTGTAGCCTGTAGCCTGTAGCCGACGTTCCTGTGGGCGGACTTCACAGATCAGACTGGGGATCGATCGCTCGCTCGCTCGCTCGCTCGCCGCCCTCCGGCAAACATTGCCCTCTGACACGACACATTCTCTTCTCACAAACTCTCTCAACTCCCAACGGTGAGTTTGAACGCGACGTAGCGCCACGCCATGCTAACATGTCGAATGTGTGAAAGCCTGCTCTGCTCTGCTAGCTCTGCTAGCTCCGCTAGCGTCGCTCTTAAAGCGCCGCACCCACTGGACTGCGGTCGTGACGTCACGGAGTCTGTCACTGGTTCGCCAGCGAGCGAAGCGCCGCTGTTCTGGGCAGCGACACCCGGGGAAGCTCACCCCAACAGCTGAGCGCGACATTGGCTACACGAGCTCCCTGTTGGAGTTGCGGCAAGTGTTGGTGCGGGTCTGTTTGTTCACCGTAACACGTCAGGCTGCGGAATGTGGGTGTGCTGAGAACTGTTACAATGCTCCTTTTTAGGGCCACTTCCGGTGCTAGCTTATACACATGAATGCTAACAGAGAGGATGACATGTATTGCAAGCTGTGTGGCTAACCGTCCCCCCGACTGTCAGACATGGCAGCCCAGTGTGTCACCAAGGTGGAGCTGACTGTGTCCTGCGAGAGTCTCCTGGACAAAGACATCGGCTCCAAGTCGGACCCCCTGTGCGTCCTGCTCATGAGCAGCTCGGACTCCAAGTGGTTCGAGGTCAGTGCGGATGACACTTGTCTTTTATTACCAGAGTTAAATGTTAGTGAGCCGGTGAAAAGGCGTCCAGCCCCTGGTCGTCCTGGTTCAGTTTGTCTGAATGTCGACACTCTGCAAGTCGGTGGGCTCACTTTTTGAAATCGTGCATTTTCCAAGGTGTGGTAGTTGCATCACTCGCGGGGCTGTGCAACCCTTTAACCCCCAGATGTAGAAGTCCCTGTGTACAGCAGCGGTTAGACTTTGTCCATTTCCTGTTCCGTCAGCTCACGTGTGCCAACACAAACGACTTTCTACTCCTTAACAAGAAGATGTTATTCCCTACCCTCGCTCACAAAGCAATCCAATGTTTCCCAACAGCTGGGACGCACGGAGAAGGTCCAGAACTGCCTCAGCCCAAAGTTTGCCAAGAAGTTTGTCATCGACTACTACTTTGAAATAGTACAGAAACTGAAGTTTGGGGTTTATGACATCGACAACAAGACTGTCGACCTGAGTGACGACGACTTCCTGGGGGAACTGGAGTGCACCTTGGGCCAGGTAGAGTGTCTCCTCTCTTCTTCTGGATGGTCATGACTCCTCCCCCAACCCCCACAGCAGTGGTAGAACACCTTCTGTGGTGTAATGAGATACCAATGTTTCACCATGTCAGACATGGAGCATTAACATCCCTGAAAAACACTTGCTGTGTAGCCTCTCTCAGTGTATGTTCGTTCTGCCCGATTGTTTATGTAGTTTGCCTCGTGACCTGCAGGTTGCTCTGTTGTACTCATCTCCAGGCTGAGCTTATTGATTCTTGATTCTGACTTCTGCTTTATTAAACAGATTTTCTTGCATTCTTTTTTTTCTGCCCCTTCCTGTTTTCAGGTTGTGTCCAGTAAAAAACTGACCCGACCGCTCATCTTGAAAAACAAGTCTCCTGCAGGAAAAGGGACCATCACAGTGAGTGGCAGAGAGCGAGAGAGACATTTTGTGGTGTTGTTTAGTTGTATTTATTGTTGCTCTGTTATTATTCCTCTTCTACTCTGCTGTAGATCAGTGCAGAAGAAATAAAAGACAACAGGGTGGTGAATTTCGAGGTGCAAGCAAGGAAACTAGATAACAAGGTATGATTCATTATTTTCAACTCTTACCTGCTGTCATAAATTTTTTTGAGACAGTTATGTGCAGCTTACTTACAGGTTGGTTTCACTCACTTTGTTCATCTCCAGGATTTCTTTGGGAAGTCCGACCCTTACCTGGAGTTCTACAAGCAGACACCAACTGGATGGCAGCTGGCTCATAGGACAGAGGTGAACACACACTTGCAATGACAGTGCTGCCAATGGATGTGTCTTATCTTAAATATTCATTAATGAAACGCTTAGTGATTTATCTAAGTAATCACATATTTCACTAAGCACGTTAAATAGTACGACAAATAATATATTTTAAAAAATGTAAATGTAATGTATGTGGCATGCCATTGTTTCATCTGTCCCGGCCTAGATTATGCTCTAGTTTTAAGTCAAGTTGACTGTGACCAAGATGGCACCATACAAAGTCACATAATAAAATATGACATAGAATACCACATAGATAAAGATATTCACATCTAATAATAATAATAATACATTTCACTTTTCATTGCTAAAAGCAATCTCAAAGTGCTACAGAGTAGAAACAAGATAAAAGAAATATAAAAAATAGGTTTAAAAAGAAAAAACATCGGTGGAAGAAAAAGTACAAAAATTTCGGGTAATGCTTGTTTAAAAAGAAAGGTTTTCAGGCCCTTCTTACTTAAGCAGTCAGTCTGACCTGAATAAGACTTTTCTTGGGCAGAGCTACTGAAAAAAACTGGATGTACAACATGTCGTTTTCCATTGATTCTTATAATTTAGTTCCTGATATAAATTATATTTCCTCCTCAGGTGGTGAATAACAACTTGAATCCAACATGGAAACCGTTTCGAATCCCCCTGCAGTCTCTCTGTGGAGGAGAAATGGACAAACCGATAAAGGTACATCTAACACCTCTTTGACGTGAACAACTTGCGCAGCTGGAACTGCCACTACAACCATCAACTTGTCTGAAATCAGTGGCCCTGTTTATTTTCATATTTATGACAGGATACAATCATTTGAGGTTTTATTAATCACGCCAATAGTTTTTGTTCTCTCGTGTTGGATCACCCTCTCAGACACAACGAAATGTATGAAGCCACAGCTTGATACTACTAGCTTGATCATTTACATTGTTTTTAACCTCTGAAGCATACATGTCAGGAAGGAAGCTGTTTCCACCCGTACAGGACGTGAGTTACCCCACTGTGAGTCACAGTGTTTGTCTTTTTTCATCTCGCCATCACTTAACGGGTGAAGTGTGTGAATGCAGCACATGGGGGAATAAGACACCACCTCAGCAGCGTGTCCCAGCCCTCTGAGTTTCTTTCATCTGAAACGTAGAACACATTTGTCTGAAACTGCAACATCTCTACTTTAAATCATGTGACTGCCAGCGTCTGTCTAGTGTAGCTGTTTTACTGAGTTATGTTCTCGATCTCACTTTTGCATGTTTTTTGTGTCTCCTGTTTTCTACCTCTTCTATGTCAGTTCATTCAAATTACCAAACTTGTCTCTCTTACCTTGAGTTGTCCAGGTGTAACTCTGAATGATTTTTGCTGTTTGAAAGAAAACTGTTGTGGTCTGGTTTCTTTTTTGTAATTTTGCGTGAACTGACTCTTTAAGAGTGACCTTTTCTTTGTGTGAATGATAAAACGTTTGAATTCCTTGTTTGCCTGGTCAATCCTATCACCAAGTGTTTTTACCTGTTCCCAGGTTGAGTGTTATGATTATGATGACGATGGCTCTCATGATCTCATTGGAACCTTTGAGACAACAATGACACGCCTCCAAGAAGCATCATCGTCTTCGCCGGTATGAATATGTGTGGGGTTGTGTTTACATTTTTTTTGCCCCAGCAACCAAAAACGAACAAGCATCTGAACCGCAGTTTAGATCAGCTTGTCATTGCTGTTGTTGTTGTAATCTCGGCGGTGGCGGATGAAACGACTCTTAACTAGTTAAAGTATAACTCTTCTCAGTAATCGGGCATTGACACAGACACCTGTGCTGTTTCCTCCTCAGGCAGAGTTTGATTGTGTCAACAGTAAGAAGAAACAGAAGAAGAAAGGCTACAAGAACTCTGGGGTCGTGAGCGTGAAGCTTTGCAAGGTATAGCACTGTGTACAACATTGTTGTCTTATGTTAAAGGTGTGATTAGACTTTGCATGTTCTCTTTGAGATCACATGTTCTCTCTCCAGTACTCAAGCATGAAATATCTGTTTTATGTTTTGTAGGTGGTGAAGGAGTATACATTCCTGGATTATATCATGGGAGGCTGTCAAATAAACTTCACCGTGAGTCATGGCGCTGCTATTAATGCCAGCTTTTGTTCACTTGTGATCTCGAGGGACTACATATGCATTTTCTATTTCCATGCTTTAATTGCTCATCTGCTGGCAGGTGGCTATCGACTTCACAGGCTCCAACGGGGATCCCAAGTCTCCCCAGTCTCTGCACTACATCAGTCCTCAGGGTGTAAATGAGTACCTCTCTGCTATCTGGTCTGTTGGCAACGTCATCCAGGACTATGACAGGTACCTACGTCATGTACATTCACAATTTCAAGAGGATTTCTTTTTTCAAACTTTCTGAGAAATAATTATACAAGACAAACTATAAAATACATGTTTTAATTAGGCACTTCTTTGTTGTCTTTTATATGTAGTGACAAGATGTTTCCCGCCTTTGGCTTCGGAGCCCAGATTCCTCCGACATGGCAGGTAAAGCGTTCAAAAGTAAAGCAGCTGTTTACATACAGCTTGAACTCTGGAGAAGTCACGTGATGGTTTTTGCACAGGAAATAATATCAAATGTTGCGTTACAGGTTTCCCATGAGTTTCCTCTCAATTTCAATCCGGCAAATCCGCTTTGCAGAGGTGTGTTTACAAATCATCTTATTGTGGGTTAATTTTCAGATTATATTTTTACTATTCATGAACATCTTTACATGTAGTAGTTCAGTTTGTAGTGTGTTGAAACAAGCCTGACTTCTAGTGTGTGTGTGTGTGTGTGTGTGTGTGTGTGTGTGTGTGTGTGTGTGTGTGTGTGTGTGTGTGTGTGTGTGTGTGTGTGTGTGTGTGTGTGTGTGTGTGTGTGTGTGTGTGTGTGTGTGTGTGTGTGTGTGTGTGTGTGTGTCCAGGCGTTGAAGGGGTGGTGGATGCCTACAGGGTATGTCTGCCCCAGGTCAAACTGTACGGCCCCACCAACTTCTCCCCCATCATCAACCACGTGGCCTGCTTCGCTAAGCAGGCCCTGCAGCAGAGCACTGCAGCAGTGAGTGTCTTTTGAGCCATTGCCAAAAATATGACTGTATAAGATCTTGTAACCTGTGTCAACATATGCTCCCTGTAATTTAACACATCAAGTAGTTCCTCCAGCCATAAGATATTACTAAGGGCGACAGTTTTCACTCCTTCCAAATCACCGGTATTAGTCTTCTGGCTGAAAGACACATTACTTTACTGATCAAACTGGGAAATCCACATAATAAATTTCATTAGCTATTGAAGGTCTTACGACCACAGAGCTTGAGCTTCACAGTAGCTGTATTGGTCTTCGCTAAATCTCACGTGTTAGTATTCATTTCCTGATTCTGTTTGTATAATATAATGGGATTTTCCCCGGGGTGCAGGATGATTTGATAATGTCTTGATCCACAGCATCAGTTCTAGGATGATATCACAGTGATTACCTTTGCAAGCTATTTTCAGATGCCAGGCTCATAGTTATTGGATTTTTCTTCCCTTGAGAGGGACTAACTTAAATTGTAAGCTGGATGCATCTGTGAACCTTTTGGGATTTTAGGTGTAATTCTCTTAAAAATTAAGTAAATGAAGGAGAAAATTCAGACTGCTGTTGTGAGGTGCAGAAATAAAATTTAAAAAAGTCTTTTGACAACAGCCAGATTTAAATGAAGTTGTGGAGGAAAATTGAAAGATGTCATAATGTTAACAGTTCAGACAACTGTTAAACTTTAGTTTGTCTTCCTGTGTTTTTTTCGTCCTCCTAAAGCAATACTATGTCCTGCTCATCATCACTGACGGAGTGATCACAGACATGGATGACACCCGCAACGCCATCGTCAATGCCTCCCGTCTGCCCATGTCAATCATCATTATTGGAGTAGGGGGGGCGGACTTCAGTGCCATGGAGTTCCTGGATGGAGACGATGGACGCCTGCGCTCTCAGACTGGCGAGACCGCCATGCGAGACATCGTACAGTTTGTGCCATTCAGGCAGTTCCAAAATGTAAGTCACACTTCTTAACATGAAACATGGAAACACGAATATGGTGTTGGTTGCAATTTTTCTCAATAAGCCAACTCACTGCTATAAAAACTGCATGCACACATTTTTTTTCTAAGCATTTCACTGCAACATCTTCAGTTTAACTGACTTAAAATGAAACTGACTCAAATCAAACCTGGTAGTATCCTCATCCAGCGCCAGCGTACATGTCAGAGATTCCCTGCAGGGGTCGACCAATTATCAGGTCCGTTATTAAACCATTAAAACAACGGTAAGATTAGAGAGAAAGTTCGCTAACATAAGGTGAGAGCTATGAGTGATCGAGCAGAACTAGTGTTAGTAAAAAGCTGTAATAGAGCCGCAAAACAAATATGTGACACACCAGTGACACAGAAACACTGGAAACAGGAAATAAAACGATGTCAGCACGCTCGCTACTGTTGCTACTGAACTTTAACTCGTGTTTCTTCATTGATATAAATGGGGTAAATAATCGTAACAACGAAAAATAATCGAAACGACGAGTCCAGGAGTCAAACCCCCCAATACCAGTCGACACCCTAATTCCCAGAAGCTCAATTTAGATCTCACTTAGCTTATTTGTCTTCCTTGTGTATTCATGTCTTTTCAGGCGCCCAGCCAGGCTCTTGCCCAAAGCGTATTGGCCGAGTTACCTCAGCAAGTGGCCTCCTTCTTCAGTATTTTCAAACTGAAGCCTCCCCGCGATCCCAATCCTTCATAGGGGTACCCCGAATATTTCAGTCACCTCAACCAAACCACCACTTTAGTCTTTGCTTTGCCCCTATAAATGAACTGCCTCACCCCATAACGCATGTTGTAGCTCTCCTTGTTTTTTTCCCCTTCAAACTTTTCCAACCCTCGAGATTCATCAGCAGGATTTGTTCATATTAAAGGGAAAACTCCTCTCTCCTTAGCAGCATTTCCACGTTTTCCATTTCAGTGGTTTGAAAATGCCAGGGTAGTGTGGACACCAGGCATAAATCGATCAAAGTGATGTTTTAAAACTAAAACGTGGTTGAGTGTACGTAGTCAGTCACTTCTGAAGTGAAAATTAAGAGGGTGGAATTTTCTTTTAAACTGCTTATATCTGCATGAGTTCGTGCTTCTCATTCACGCTCCCTTCATCTGATTAAATCTGTAGTGATGATGATCACACAATGAATGTTTTGTACTTTTTAAACTCCTCCTTTTCTCACTTCAGGCTCCCAGGGAAGCTCTGGCAAAGAGTGTGTTGGCTGAAGTTCCAGGTCAGCTGGTGGAGTTTTTCAGGATCATGAAGCAGAATCCCGCCATGTCCAAACCCGCACCAAACCCTTCGGTGACCAACTGACAATACGGGGCGGAAACCAGAAACAGACTGGTGTCATCACCAGTATAAATAAATCAGATCCCAGCTTCATCTCATTACGCAATCAGATCCCTATTCCAAACTCACCTTTCAAAGTTCACCACCTTTTTAAAACGCAGTATAGATGCTTCATAAACACTCCTCACTGCTGACCAGTCTCAGAATAGATCTAGCTGTTGTTTGATGTTAACATCCATGTATGTTCATTAAAAAAAAGAAAATAAATGAATTATTATCATTAAATCATTCCATCGTTTCAAACCGATAAGGAGGGAATCGCACGCTTAAAACTTGTATGAAAGATAAACCGTCTTCGGTGTCTCTTGCATTTACTTAAACGAGACACTTTTTATGAAAACTATTGCAAACAATCCACACCGGGTTGTAAACTACCCTGCTTTTTTAAAGCATTTGAAGTGTGCCATTTATTTTTTATACCTGTTTGGCTGCAGCATCCAGTTAGATTAGTTCTGTAAAAGGCTTTTACACACTAAGATAACAAAGATGATCTTTATAATCGTAAATAAATGCAAGACAAATTGAGACAAAAGTAGATAGGTAAGTCACCCCCCCTCCCATGCATGTTTTCATCCTGGAAGAAAAGGCTGCAGTTCTACTAGTAGCATATATTTTTTACATATATACAAAGAGGTTTGTATTTGCAGCTGACTAGAGTACATCCAATGTATTAGCTTAAATGTCTGTTGAATGTGCTTGCCTACAGTATGCCATAATAACATAATATACTACAAAGGTCTAGTATTTGGTTATTCTACTCAGTGATATGTTTGTTTGTTATGTTCGTTTGTTGACTGTTCTGCCACTGTTCCAGTCAGACAGGCCTGTTTAATTATAATCTAGTCAAGGTTTAATCTCAGTTCGATCAGTTTATCAGGAACACAAAGCTAAAACTTGTTTACAAGGTGTTTCTTCACCTGTGTGACGTTTTTGGAGGAAGCTGCCTGAGTTGTAACAGTGTCAACACAAACTGAACATGGAGACCGTCATGAAGGAGGATTTGTGACCTGTTTGATCGGACTGTTTGTTTTAGCGGGGTGTTCCTAACAAACTGACAAGCGGAGTGTTTGTCAGTATTACACATGCTCTCCCTGTAGAAACTACAACTTGTTGGGATAATAACTCTATTTCCATTGTGATGTTAATTTTTTTTAATGATTTATACCATGAAATCTTTAAAACATGTATTTGATGTATCATGCTGTGTATGGGCTGCTTAGTGCTGAACAGAAATACATCATGTGCCTTAGTGTTAACATCCAAAAAGTGCAAATAAAGTACCTCTTATTCAGCACAAAGTGACCTTGACACTTATTTAACAACTTTAAAGCAACAAACCAGTGTTCTTTTGTCTTTTCATGGTTAGTCCCTAACAGTGTGTACTTACAGGAGAAAGGCTGAAGTCACTTCTCTACTGTGTCTGGGACCAGGGTAGCATTCCCTTATTCTACTAGAAGAATATGGCTGTTAGTAGAGAGACTATATTGTTTTATTTTCTTCTAGTCTAAAAGGTAAACTTATTTTAAAACTCATGACTTTACTTTACCCTTACAAACTGTTTCTTTATGACCTCAAACAATTTAATGTAAAAGTCTTCTTGCAAGAACACACTTCCTCAGAACATTGCATTATTTTATCCTAATTTTATTGTAGTCAAAGTTGAAGTCTGCTACATGTTGGGTCAGAAATAAAAGGATCTGTAAGAATTTATGAGGCATAAAGAAAATACTGTCTTTTTGCTCGACAACACGTTGGAAATCACTATAGATTCCCTAAAGTGGCCTTTTTGTTATTTTTTGACTTTGTGAGTATGGTGAAAATGTCCCAGCTGTGTGATCCAGAGTAACAGGCATCTCTTGCCAATGACGCAATCAAGTACTTTTATTGTGTAAAACAGTAGAAGATACAGCGTGTTCACTGATATCAACAAAATACAGTGTTGGTTGTTGTGACTAGTCACCTCAGCCTACAGACCCGTACTCAGGCACTTTATACAAGATGTTCAGTCTGTAAATCCTCAACAGAATTGATTAACTGAAACCTTTCTTTACTACAGACTCAGAGTCCTGCCCTACTAACATCACCACTCGTGCTGATGAATGCACCTCAGAGTTACAAACCTACTATAAACCACGTCCCCTCTTATAGTTAACAAGGCTAAAACACTCTACTACCTCGATGAAAAGGACCAAGTGATATTATTCCCCGACCTCCGAATGTCGGGGGCCTACACCTGGCTCGGCCGGCTAAGCTCGGGTGTCAAGGTGAGTGCTGTAACATCCAAAAGGTTTGGAAAGACTGGAAGGGTGGACACCTGACCCGAACTGTGGCTACATCCGGTGGATGTTGTCGTGATCCATGAACTGTTTGAGGTTCTGCAGGTTTTCCCACCAATTGAAGAGGAAGGTCTCTGCGATGAGGCTGAACCAGGGCGTGATCTCCAGCTCCTTGCGCTTGGCCTTGTTCAACATCTCCTTCAGCTCCTCCTTGCTCACGTAACAGTGGCTTTTGATCTCATTGGGGTCTGGACTCAACTCCACGTCCTTCAGGGAAACATTTATAAACAGACACTGTTACTGTCCATTATATGAACGGATTCAGGAAAAAGATAGATAGATAAATATATATACTTTATTGATCCCAAACTGTAATGCATGCACACAAAAATTCTAAATTCGCGCAAATATGTTCATCAACATATAAAAGGTACCGTTTCAGCTACTACCTAACTTTCACCGAGAACAGGACAGACATCCGTTTGATTGGATCACGTTGTATCCAAAGTTTTCATATAGACCATGTCACATCTGAGAAAACTGAGTACCAAGAGGTTAAGTACAACAGTCTGTCTGTAACTGACTGCCCTAGACTGGTGTCGGTTTCTGTCACTATCCATATATCCGGTGATGTGACCCTCCATCACTTTCCATTTTGATACAAACATATTTGTAGTTTTACTGTTTCGTTCAAATCGAGTTTGCAGATTTTACATTTCTGGACCACGAGAACAGGAAACCTGTCAAAGTGTGTTTTTTTCATCCAGATGTTGGAGGACAAGAAGCGCCAGCCGGTGCTTGATCCATGTCACATGTCCTAATGTAACTCAAGAGCAGCAGACGTCACTGTGCTACCTTCTGCATGAAGAGGATGTAGTCGATCTCGTGTTCTCCCCAAACACCGTCGGACTGGGCCTTGTAGTGGATTCTTGTCAGATACGTCATTTCTTCTGGTGTCACCTGAGACAGAGGAGATCAGACGAAAGCAAAGATTCACCACAGCTCTTGATAATCTTCTTCCAATCAATGCAGAGGCCGGGACTTCAACACACGCACGCACACCGTGTATTACCTGATCCATGGGGATACCCAGTTCAGCTTTGAGTCTTCTCTGAGCAGCTCTCCTCACTCCTATAGCATCCTTCTCCTCCATCTCACTGTCTGTGTGTAACGGGTGACTGCAGCATGTGTTTGTGAAACAGCCTGCACACACACACACACACACACACCCACACAGGAAATGGTTAATCACATTGCCTACCAATGCTGGGACTGCGTATGTGGGTCAACCTGGGAGGTTTAATGTTGTGCTCCTGACCTGGAAAAGTGATTTTGGCATCAGACCGCTGTTGTAAGAGCAGCTTCTCTTCACTGTTGAAGATGAAGACGCTGAACGCTCTGTGTAATAAACCTGGTACAACAGAGAAACAATTTACCATAACTGCACATATGACACGGGGGAGAAAAAGAGGAGCGTACAACAGGTTGGCGTGCAACTGTGCATTTCATCATGGTGGACATACCTTTGTCGATGTTGGAGTTGAGGTGGCAGTTCTTCTTGGTGTCGGCTCCGGTCTTGCGGTCGTTGTCGTCGATAAGGATGCACTTTTCAGCCAGGAGCTGCACCTGCTTCTCGTCCAGGTGGTCTGTGGTGATCTCCGGCATTCTGACTGCAGACTGCAGGTGTCTCACCTCACTGCGGCGGCACAGCAGCATGACGAGCAGGCAGACGGCAGCGTTAACAGATCATATCGGATCAGGAGCAGTGCACTGTTTAAATGACCTTTTGAACACGGAAGGTCATGTGTGACCTCTCGCCCCCGTCCTTATAGTACAACAAGGATTCATGCTCATCTCTAATCCAAACTACATTTTATGCCGAGTTACACCTTCCTTGACCTCATTTCTTACCTATTTTTTTTAATTTTCTGATAATACCTAAATGACTGAATAATGTCCACTGTTCTCACGATACAGTTGGAAGAGAACATGTTCCCAGTGCCTGCAGACACTGAAAATTGCTGGTGTTGACATAACACCATAAGATATTGATGTAAAAAAAAAAGTAACCTATGAATGTTCATAACCCAATGACTATGAAAGGTCAGTTTTCCAGGGATATTTTCCAGCTGTGGCTTTCGTGTTACAACCTAAACGAAAAAAATGTATAATTACATTGTTATAAGTGCAGCTTTCTTTATTTGGTGTGCGCCGCATTAAAGCGAACATGTTCAGGGTCTGAGCTGATGTTATGAAAGTGTGTTCTTTATCAAGTTGAAGATATTTTTAAGTAGAAATTGGCAGGAGTTTGTTTTCCAGATGGGACAACGGCACGTCGCAGAGACGCGCACACACGCTGCAGTAAGCTCTTCTATCAATAGCGCAGTCACTCAGCTCAGGGTCCGCAGGATTAATCTGTGGCGCTCCTTTCTAACGAACCGGGTCCCGTTCGGAAGCGAGGGAGGCCGAGCTTACCTCGTTAACGGTCCGCGGCGGGTCGTGCCAACAGCGCGTCCAGGTACGCTGCTGCGATGCGTGCTTCTCACGGCGATAGGTAAGTTTAACCTCGAGGCGGGGGCTCCCTGACATGCCACTCTGCGGAGCACCGCCCACACAGGCCACACCATCACCTGACGATACGGAAAACCAATCAACACACGCCGAGGCTGCGGGTGTCGGTAATAACTGGAGCGGATGTTGTGCAGTCAGGATCGGAAGATCCACCGCTAAAAGTTTTATTAAAAGACTGTGTGATTTCAACCCATAAAGTCTCACTCAGCAGACTACAGTTAATTGTATTAATTATTGGTATATTTAAGATTATTTGTTGAGATAGAACTGCAACAACAAAAATCACAGCACTTCAACATCTAAAAATTTCAGGAACACTAAATATCTCAAAAGAATTGAATTTACATTCATGTAAAACAGCAAGTTCTCGCCTTTCAGAGGACAACACCCAAACATGTCATGTAAATGGAGTGTTATCTTGATTAGTGACAAGCCATTCATTTTAGAATCTGTCAATTGAGTGTCATTGACAAAACAAATTATTGTTCCAGTAGTTGGATCCCTTGACTAATTAGTTGTTTGACTAACATCTTAAATCCATGAAATGTTGATTAAATTAAAATATTACTCAACACAAGTATGAATGAGTTATCAGTGTAGTAGAAGTGTACTTCAAGAACCATAAGTCAAAGTCCAACATGCAGTAAAATGGACCCTGTGATGGTTATATGTATGCATGCATGCATTCACCTGAAATCTGCTTCTCACCGTGGGAACAAATAGTAACAAATGCATATACACTGCTGGGAAAATTAATAACTATATGCCATATTCTACAAGCACAATATGTTTTTATTTAGCCTGGGAAGGTCCCACTGAGATACAAGACATCCTCTTTCAGATATTCCTGGTGAACAACAGTTTCACATTCGAACACCTATAAAAAAGACAAGTACAAAGTATGTGTCCCTCTTAATTGCAGAGTAATAGTACATGTTGAATGTATTTACTCCCCCCACTGGATGATATTGTCACTACAGCCTGCAGCAGCTGGGCTCTTGTAGTCCCAGTCCAGTCCAGTAGGAGCTGTTCCGGGTTTTAGACTGCACACGTCATCAGACCCGAGCATAGCCCGCACCGCCCAGGCCTCTGACAGCTGGACATAAGTATGCACCTCGTGCCACACACACACTGCCTACAGAGAAACCGACAACTCGCTCACTTACTCACACGAATCTCTCTCCTGTGTCCGCTGGATAAACCGTCGTCTTTTAACGTGTGCTGCGCGTGTTTACGGCGACATTTCTCTGCAGCGCAGCACTGTAGTCGGACGACCTAGCTTTCACTTCCTGTTCGTGACGTCACTCTTTTCTCATTGAATCCTTTCGCGGCGTGACATCCCATTGGCTTAAAAATGAGCAAACACAAACCACGTGACACAAAATAAAAATACGTTGATGTGTCTGGGGAAATTTTTTGTAAAATAAAATTGTCATAGATGACTTAACTGAAGTCACGCGTCGGCAGCGCGTTGACCAGCACAAGTAGACATGTTTCACATCGAGTTAGGAAGTCGGTCCAGCCACTAGCTGCTCTGCTAACGTTGCTGTGTGTTGACGCCGTATTTGACGGTGCTATGTGGCGGCTAGCAGCGTTAGCGTGGAGCTAGCACCGTTTTCTAAACCTCCGTGTTTTGGACGAGGGGTGAAGTTAGACAGGGGGTGACAGCCGTGATTGTCGGCGCCGATCTGTGTGCGAAAGCTGCTGGGTCCCGAGTCGGGTAAGCAAGCGGCGAACAGTGATTTTGTCAGTTGTTGGGCACAATTGTACAGAAATGTCCTGTATGTCCTGGCGCGTGTCACATTTCCGCCCTCAGTGTTTTGTGAGTGACTGTTACAGCAGCTACGTTGTTAAAGTCCAGCTGCTTGTTACGTCAACGATGATGCTACGTTTGCATAACGATAACTGCATAGCCCTAAACACGCGTCGTCCTCTTAGCATGTAATAGAATCGTGCGCCGGACTTAATTTGAAATACTGTGAATTCAAAGTCTTAACGGCTGTTGGCAAAGGAAGAAACATTACAGGTGAGCACTTTACGTCTGCCAGGCTTCCCCGGCTACTGGTAGTGAATTCGGGATAAAATTTACCAAGAAACGCCCCTTCATTTTTGACAATGTTTACTTTCTCAATAGTTAAACCTGTGAAGACGAGAGGCGAAAAGAGGTTTCATTGAACCATTACAAATGTAAATCAAGTCTTATTCCACTGTGGCATTTTTAAAATGCTGAATTTTTGGATGGAGTTTGGAAAGATGATGTTTTATCAGATATGGGGCCAAGACTGCTCCAACAAACACCCTACATCTGAATATTTATCGTTTTTAGTTCAGACGTCTGCACAAACTTGACTTCTTCTCTACCTGCAGGTAGGTGGTGACAACAGACCGACCCAACCCACCGCCCAGTGAGCTTGGCCTCTGTTCACCTGCTTCTCAGATAGGACGTGAGCAAGGGGGCGGGGCCACCCGGCAGGTAGGAGGGATGCCTGTGGAGGGCGGAAGCAGCAGTGGGTCTGCCTCAGCTGCCCGCCACCCCAAGCAGAAACGCAAGGCTCACAGTTTGTCCATCCGGCGCACCAACAGCACAGAGGACAGGTCCCCAGGTGTCCAAAGAGGAGACATGCTGGAGGGACAGGTGAGAGATGGATACATATCCAAGCCTCTTTCTCTCTCTCTCTCTCTCTCTCTCTCTCTCTCTCTCTCTCTCTCTCTCACACATAGGCACCCACGACTGTCATTCTCTTTTGTCATTCTGTCTGTCTTGTTGGTCGAGAGAGTACAGTACCAGCCGGTTGAGCAGCATTGCTTTTATAATTTTACCTGGTGTTACTACATCCACAGCTTCCATGCTACAGTGTGTTTATTAGATTTTTTTTTTTCCCCCAATGGAAAAGGTTTTTAGTTAGCTAACAGTCTAAGCTTGGTTTGATCAATGTCATTTTCATTGTACATCCAAACTTCCATAAACTGTTCAGTGTGGATGTGCATGTTGGCCTTTTCTGCTGAAACAAAAGAATCAACTGTGGAATTTTTAAGCCAACTGGCGTCATCAAGTTAGTGATTACCCATCTTCAAGCATTCAAATTGGAGCTGCAATTGATTTATTTATCCCAGAAATAGAAGACTGTATGCTTTTTGATGCGCAGGCATTTCCTGATGCAAAGCAGTCGCAGCCAATTGCAGGTCTCTGCCGAGATAATAAAAACTGTTTCTATTTGATCAAGATCTTCGCGGTCGTTAACTTTTGGGAGTTGGCTGAAGAATGATTAGTGGTCATTAAGAGTCAGATAAGATGCATAAAGGGTTTGTGAGTGAGTCTCAAGTGTTTAAGATTCTATCGTCATGTTTTTTGGGCTGTTTTTTTCTGTCCTTTCTTGGAACTGATGGTTTTTAAAACCTGCAGAGGTATTCAGTCCAAAAATAATGTGCTGCTTGATTTTTGTCAGTATTCAGCCGACCATGGAAGCCATTTAGATTTGACTTTCTCTGCTCGACCATGTCCTTGAATTATCAGCATCTAAATGCAGAGCTCAGCTTGCACTGGCCGGTTGTCTCATCAAGTTTTAATATGGGCTGCTTGTCCTGGTCTGATTAGTCTTTTCACCAGGCCTTTTCTTCTCTTGTGCCGAGGCATGCTGGCTCTGTTTTTTACTACCCCATATTACGTTCCACATACAGGCAGACAGCTTAACAAATCCACATGCTGCCCACAGAATACACTTTCTTCCCCACTTTCAATGCTGTCATTATTAACCGTAGTACACTAAAGGCTTTAGAGCCATAACTAAGCAGCTTTGAGTTCCTAAGGACTGCCTCTTGTTTGCTAATTGACCTATTTGTTGACATGTAGCACTGACAGAATGGTCAGGCGGTTAATGTCGCTCTGACAAACTGTAGATGAATTTGCGCCAGAAGAAAGAATGACAGAATGCGGTTTCCTCGTCTTTCACATGGCTGTCGAAATTAGACGTGGTTCTCGAGGTGAGCTGTCAAACGCAGGCTTTTCAGTCCTTTTGTGTTCATGGCAGCCTTTTACGTCCCTCTGCGTGCTAATCTGCTGTAGATTGGTGGGCACCTGGTAGAACATTCACCCAAGTGCAGCTGGTGGCAATTGAAGTCGGTTATATACAGGGCAGTGTTTGATGAGAGGTTTATGTGGGTTTCTGTCTGTTTGTGTTAATGTTGTGTATTTTATTAGTCATCCAAACTCCTCTTTGAATAGCGATTATACAAGATATTACATATACTGGTTTTGATATTGAGACACTGTTTGTCAGTGTAAAAGTGTATTTGTTCATGTCAGCATGACAGCATTTCCAGTTTGTGAAATTATTGGTTCGGATTTTTAAGCACATTGTGTCTGTCTGTCTATGTGTGAAAGTTTTCTTCTTCTTTTTTTGCCTGTCTTCGCAGGACTCCAAGCTGCCCCTCTCCTTACGGAACAATCTTCTTGACCTTTTCGGCCAAATTGAGCGCGAGTTTGAAAATCTATACATCGAAAACCTTGAATGTGAGTAACTGATAGGAGGATTTTTTTTTTTTTACCTTACCATATTGATTGTCAGGTGTTGATTGACTAACCCGAAGGTTCCAGAGCACAGGCAGTGTTTGTTCATTGATGCTTTGACACTGTGCTAACATTACAGTGCGCCGGGAAATCGACTCCCTGAATGAGCGTCTGACCGGAGACGGACAGATCATTGAGGGAGGAGACCCCACCAAGGGAGCCCTGAAAACAAAAGGTCCAGTATTTTTTCTGCACACGCTTCGTACTCCTAAAAACATTTAACAAAAATTACGTTCAAATAAACATATGTATCTTTATACATGTTTAAATATCCTAATGCCATGGTGGCTGGAATATTCTGCCTGGAAGACTGACGTAGAAAACCAGTAAGGATTTTAACCCATATATTATTTATTTATTTATTAATTATCTTTATGAGTGTTGATAGTTATTATGAGAGTTTTTTTTTAAGTGCGCCGGAAGAAGCAACCATGTAATGAATTTGACCTGTACCACAAAGTGCAGCAGTAAAGAGGGAAAAAAACAATAACCATGTTCCAGTGTTTCAGTCTGACAAGATGATTGTAAGACTGGTTGAACTGCTAGTTTGCAGGGATACGTTTCCGTGTTTACCTTATTTAAATCCCCCTTGATTAAACTGAAATTC
The DNA here is from genome assembly GCF_022379125.1 of Scophthalmus maximus. Taxonomy (NCBI): domain Eukaryota; kingdom Metazoa; phylum Chordata; class Actinopteri; order Pleuronectiformes; family Scophthalmidae; genus Scophthalmus; species Scophthalmus maximus. The sequence goes on from NC_061535.1 coordinate 8,308,200, forward strand.
TGTGAAAATAAGCCTTATTGGGTGAAGTAGGACCGGCTAAACTGGTAACTATTTATTTATCACACCCCGCCCATGGAAGTAAATGACGTCCCACACGGTGGCAGATTGGCTGCCACAGGTTTTCAGAAGTGGTTAACACTAACAGCCATGCAGACAGTACGTACTGCAGCAGAGAAACCAACCAGTCAGCCTCTGCTCTTTGTCTCTCCATCACACAGCCAGCCACAGCACCAGTCAACTGTCACAGAAGCTGAAGACGACCTACAAAGCCTCTACCAGCAAGGTACCTGTCCCCAATAACTGTTACACTAATCAGGGAGGGGAAGGAAGTGTTTTTGAGGGTAAACCAAATGCTGTTGTTGTTTAACTCTGTTGTTTTTGATTTGATGATTGATTAATATGCAGATGATTGGATTTATAGTGGTTTTTAAATCTCTGTCATCCTTCACTCCTTCTTTTTCAAACTCCTATGTAGCACCCTCTCCATGGCAAATTAGGTGGACCTCGCAATTTCAGTGTGGCCTCATGGGAGTTGTGGGGCGGAGATTCATGGGTAACTTCCTGAATGCTCTGTTTGCTTTTCACTAAGCATTGTGGGGGGAGCAGCTTTGGGCTAAGTTTCTTTTGAACTAAAGTCTAACCTTGACTCCTCATATCTTCTCTGCTCTGCACCGCACCCTGCCAGAGGTCGTTCAGGTGAACGGCTGCATTTGTCAAATCTAGAAAACATATTTGAACTGTTCCTTAAAGGACGACAAAAGTGTTTAATTTCTTAACTTATTCGTCACAACAAGTGTCCTTCTAGTAGAGTCGAATCTTAATGAATTACCAAATGTCGGAATGAGGTTTAGTGAGACTGGTCCCGTAGGTTAGCACAAAGACTAGATAAAGGGGAACATCTACCCTGGTTCTGGTAAAGGGGGAAAAAAAAAACCTCTAAAGCGCAATGATTAACACTATATGTAGAGTGCAAAATGAAAACATGTTGCGATTATTTATGAAAGATATTGCTATGAGTCATGATTTTAGTGGGAATTATTTTTTGCAATTTCAGTGAGAAAAAAATAAAAATAAAAATTATGATGATTTGATTTTTAATGTGGTCTCTACAAAAAAGCTTGTTGTTCCCTTACGTCTGCAGAAGGTTATTCGTAGGAGTGTCTTTGTAGCACCACAGTGCCTCATTTATGATACTGCGTATATAATATTGTGAATTCAGTAATGTTTCTGCTCGTATTAGCTTCATATTAACTGTACAGTTATGAGGCTGGTGTCCATATTCTCATCTAATTCTTTGCAAGAAAGCGACTGAGTTATTTCTTTAAACAAGCATTTTGCTTGTGAAAAATAATTTGGATGCGGCTGTTCGAATGAGTTCCACGTTCGATGTTTAAAAATTCTCTGAAGTTACGTCAGTTTGCTTCTGCGTCTTCGATTCATTTATGTTTTAAATGTAAGCGTAGAGTCCTGTGATGGTATATTAAGTACCACTGTTAAAAAAAGCTTTACTTTCGCTTTCAAATAAGTTTTTGACCTTTCTCTTCCTCAGTCTCTTATTCTCCTTTCTCTAAATGCCCTTCTTAAAGCAGTTAAACAATCTGAATGCAGCCTGGAGTGTGAGCTAGATGAAGAGTGGGACACACTCCTCTTCTGACTTAAAAGACAGAAACAGAGGAAACATTGGATCAAGTGAGGACTTCTCAGATTAACCTCCTGACAGAACTAGTTGCTACATAATACAGAGCTAACCCATCAGCTTGCTGAGAAACGTGACCCCAAACTAATTTTTGTTACGACTGAGGGGATTTGAAACTAATGATCTGCACTAACTATGTGCTCAGTTTACTGCTGGGATGACCGCAACTGGAATGAGCTGTTCTTCTTGCTGCTCACTGCTCTTTAATGTCCTCTAATGACAGATCCTCAAATAAGATTGTGCTGGAGCGTAATGCGAATGCAAACACAGCGGACAGAATGAGAGCGTACATTAACGCAGTCTGACACATGTGAACCAGATGCTTCGCCGCTGCATCGAATGACTCCCAGTCTGCTTGCAGCTGCATGTACGGTGCAGGTTGTGACACGTGAAACTACATTTCCACCTTGGGTTTGTTCATCTTGAAGCCTGCAGCGACCGAAAGCCCTGTGTTAACAGACTAGATCACCAGATCATCTTATTTCACAGGTGAACGACTTGTTTAAGTACACAGCACTGATCCAACGGCTGGTATTTGAATTGGCGAATGAGTGGTGCTGATATTAATACTGTGGTGACACAGTGTGGTGCAATTTGAAACCATATACCTTGTGGCAGTTACAGAGTCATGCGCTCATGTATAAACAGTACTTGTTTACAAGATTATATTACTTCTACATTACAATTCCTAACTGTGAAATTCCATGCAGTCCTACAGCTATAAATAAGTGTTGGGATTATTAAGTTTGCTCAACATTTTTAAGTTTCCATTAGTTACTCTAACGTGTGTTTCTTTGTCTCATGATGAACAAACTATAATGAAGAGGTGGTGAAAGGTGATTCAAAGAAAGACTCTCACTGAAAAAAGGCTCAGACCGTCTGTGGCCGAGGAAAAGAGATGAGGAGCTGATAATAACAAAATGTCTCATTTATAATGAAATTAAATGTTGTGTACAGTTATTATGCAGCTGCAATAACAATTAATGCATCTCTGGTGAAGTGTCTCTCCGTTTGTTCCAACCCCATAGTGGACACATGATTAATTCTATTTCTGACACAACAATGAGCCACAAAAATATTATAAACTGATTAATGAAAACAACCTGTTGCCTTTTATTACCTCTGACTTTATTTAGAACATTTTGTCCCTGCCAGGATCCTGTAGGAATGAAAACTCAATTTGTCCAGACAGCTGTCAGGCAGTCGAAAGGTTTTTGATCTGATTCTCCGGAGATAAGCTGCTCTGCTGCCAGTTAGCCGAGCAGTTAAAGGCGAATTGGCTTCGTGATATCAGAAAACCTGCGTTTAGCCCAAAGAAGGCAGCTAACCCACTAATGTCTATCTCTGTTACACAGGCCCTAGATCTAACGTACCACACTGTGTCTTATCTGTTCACTTGTTTGTCAGAGCAGCAATAAATCATTTCCTGTAGTCTGCAGTATGGTCATTTAGCCACATCTCAATTAACAAAGCCAACTTCTACACCTGTTTCTGTAACTGTAACCAGGATTATTAATGCTCATACATTTGTTGTTTCTTTTCTCTCTGTCACACCTCCCCGTCTGTCTCTTCTCTCCCCTGTTCAGATTGTGTCCAGTTTCAAAGCCACTGCAGGATCCCGGGCTTTGTGCCAGTTGCTCAAGGAGTACGTGGGCCACCGGGACGGGATCTGGGACCTCAGCATCACCCGATCTCCACCGGTAGTTCTGGGCACGGCCTCCGCAGGTACTGTACACCAAGGCTAAATCCATACTACTATGTTTTGTTTTAAAACGTCTTTTTTTAAACTAAAACGATCCCCGTCCAGAAGAGTGTTTCAGCTCCTCTAATCTCTGTCAATACTAACACACCTGAAAACGAATATCATGTGACCATTCATGTTCATTGGGCCCGTGGGTGCCAGTGAAAACAGGAAGCAGACTGTCGAATATGCAGTGGGTTGCTTAGTTACAGAAAATACTGATAAGAAGAAACTGCAATGGTGAAAAGTAAGAGCAGGGATTTATTTTCTTGGACTGAGGAAACGTTTTACATCAATCAGGAGGTGAATGAGGGATATCATCATCTCAAAAAGTCTCTTCCACACTACAGTGCAGGCCCACAGTTAAAGGTGCCGTGTTTACATCATTATATCACTGTCAAATTAATTGTGACACCAAAAGATGAGAGCATAGATGAGATGATTGATTGCATCTGTTGCTGGAAATAAGTTGCTCAGTTAGTGTTTCTTCTTCAGTGTTGTGCACAATCTCCCCTTAAAGTGGTCACAGAAATTTCTTCACCAAATGAAACCAGATGGGTCACTATGTTAAAACTGTACATTACAACATTGAATCATTAGCTGGTTACTGCTTCATGTTGTCCCCCCTTCTCTCCTCACAGACCACTCGGCTCTGCTGTGGAGCATAGAGACTGGGAAATGTCTGCTGAGGTATGCTGGTCATGCTGGATCAGGTAATTAGAAAATTCATGGATGCCATATATGTAGCAAGTACTGTGGTGTGTCTCAAACATACGCTGTAGATCATTGTTAGATATGACAGTGTCTGTCAACATTTGCTCACATGAGTTGTTGGATGACATGTGTCATTGTTTGCCCATAGTCAACTCCATCAAGTTCCACCCCACGGAGCAGATGGCCCTCACAGGTTAGTACGTGCGTCTTTGACGACGCTCTTCGTGACTGTTTGACCGTCGTTTTGGTCTCCAGCAGTCGTTTCTGTGTGGATACGTGAATGTGCTGCGTAGTTTGTTGACATGCACTTATGTTTGCACAGCCTCTGGGGACCAGACAGCACACATCTGGCGCTACATGGTGCAGCTCCCCGCCCCGCAGCCGCCACCAGATGTCAGTGTGAGTAGCTTCTCACACTTCTTCTCACATCCCAGGGTTTCTACTGGAATATCCTGGAACCTCATGGAATTTTGTCATTTTCTGTCAATGGGGGAATGTGAATGTTTAATACATTCACTAATAGGCCCGGGCTATGTTTGCGCCATAGGCTCTGTGTGATGACGACCAGGACTCGTCGGACAGAGAGGAAGGAGAGGTGGACGGAGATGGCCCCTGCGAGGTGCCCACCATCCGGGTCCCTACGGCGACCCTGAAGAGCCACCAGGGTGTAGCGATCGCAGCTGATTGGTTGGTTGGGGGTCGACAAGTGGTGACAGCTTCCTGGGATCGTGCTGCCAACCTGTATGAGGTGGAGACGTGTGAACTGGTTCACACGCTCACTGGTAGGAAAACAAGCTGATACTACATCATAGGCCTGTTTCAGACCTAACACCTGACATTAGAATGCGTCTACATGAGTCAATGACGGAACTAGTTTTTCTTCTTGCAACTTTCTTTTAGCAGCCCTTTAATGGTAGCCACCCACCCAAAAAAAATTTAATATGGTTACTAGGCGGGTGCATGTGTGTTTGCAGGCCACGACCAGGAGCTGACCCACTGCTGTACCCACCCCACCCAGCGGCTGGTGGTTACCTCATCCAGAGACACCACCTTCAGACTGTGGGACTTCAGAGACCCGTCCATCCACTCTGTCAATGTCTTCCAGGGACACACCGAGTGAGTTTGTCTCTCTTACACAGACACACACACACACACACACACACTGCTCATTCCTGGATGATACTTGGCTCCTTGCTGCAGTCTTCATTTTGTCCACCGGGTGGTGCAGTAGCATCTTTCTGGTCTGTGAATGCTTCAGCACTATTTTTTTGTCTTTCTACAGTGCCACGTTAATATGCAGACCCCGCTGCTCTAAGCCAAATCCTCCACTTGTCGCTCATTCATCACTGAGCACTTCTTACTTTGACGGCTTCCTTTACTTCTCCCCTCTCTTTCTCCGCGTACCTCGTGTCTGTCTCTCTCTCTGCCTCGCTCTCCTGTTCGTTTATCTGTCCATTTCTGCGTTAATCCCCCACTCTGTGTAATTTGGCACTCTCTGCTTGCTGTTAACACTCAATTGCAGCAGCTCATTTCAAAAACGTTGACTCTCAGGCTTGTCTGTGAGTTTCAATGGCAGCGCTCTTTTAAGGGTGTGGGTGTGGGTGTGTGTGTGTGTGTGTGTGTGTGTGTGTGTGTGTGTGTGTGTGTGTGTGTGTGTGTGTGTGTGTGTGTGTGTGTGTGTGTGTGTGTGTGTGTGTGTGTGTGTGTGTGTGTGTGTGTGTGTGTGTGTGTGTGTGTGTGTGTGTGTGTGTGTGTGTGTGTGTGTGTGTGTGTGTGTGTGTGTACGCATGTCTACATGTGTGTGCTGGCTGGCTGGCAGCCTTTGATTGCAATATGGGGATTACATAGAGCTCATTATGTACGACCCCAACATGTATAATTCCTGCAGATCCCACTTTAATTCTCTCCCATAGACAATTGCCGTAATGAGATTAAGCACCAGTGTTTCACAGTTAACGACAGCCCTCCTCATTTCCCTCCCTTCCCTTCCCTCCATCCTTATTTCCCTCCCAAATGGCCGCTGGTGTACTGTAAAGATGAAATCCCAGTGTTTCAGCTCTTTAACGTGTCCACATAGTGTTTTTTATATGATACAAGACACATCATGGGTGAAATATTCAGTCAAATACTCATATCTGAGTACTTTCCAGCTCGGAACTGCGGTGAACCAATGACAGTCTCAGTAATCTGGATTCAGACAGTCAGGGTTTCTGAATCGTTTGGTATAAAACAGAAAACAGTGACGTCCTCATGTGTCTTGTTTTCGCTGATTAAAAATCTAAATTTGTGGAACATGTGGAAACAAAACTCTCTCTGCAGATAACGGTCTACATCCACAAAGACACATGCACAGTTCACTAACCCACACTCTTTTTCCCACTTTTTGTTTGAGAACCTACGAAATCTCTTTTTGCTAATTTTCCAGAATCTCCAATTTGGCATAATGATGTTGCATAAATGGAGACAGTAGCGGCAAGGAGAGTGGGAACGGTTTAAAAGGCAGAAGATGTTGAGAGCTGGAGGGGGAGACACTCTTCACGTTTCAACTGTCTTTACCGGCAATTATCGCTAACGCTCCCTGACAGCGAACGCGGCTGCTAAATGTGCAGCATACACCCTCCGTCCCAGAGCCCGTCCTGCCCCCCAACCCCCCGCCATAATTGCAGAGTAATGACAACTGCACTTGAGCTAACAATACGGCCCAGAGCAAACGAGAAGGGACGGCGGACTTGCTCTACAGACGAGATGGCTTGTTACGTTTGTTTCTCCAGCCATCGACAGCCATTTGAGACATTTGATGGAAAAACGTTCCTCGATAATTTGCCCCTAAATTGTTTTAATTTGCATTTCAGGCATTTGTCTTACGCTCCAAAGTGATTTACAAAGACGACATTGTGAGATTTTCACAATTGCATACATCGGTCATTTAACACATTCCTAATGAGGAATAAAGGCCACGCCACAGTGCTGTTTACTGTTGTGAAACAATGAGCCGTAGATGTGAGAATTAAACGTGGTGTTTTAAAAAATATTGATAAAGCAGACAAGTATCACACTGCAAGAGTTTTTCTCTCTGTAAAGAAAGAAAGAAAAGTCCCCATTACTGTAGCGGTGGAAAGCTCATGTGTGAGTGACGTACTGTAACACCTACATCCCAATATAATGCAGTGTTCGCAGTTAGTTCAGAAAGTTTGAAGAAGAAAACAGGAGCAGCAGCACAGACAGAGGAAGGTGGTGTCTTCCCGTCGCGCCTCGTCTCTCCGGTGTTCTTGTAGGAAAAAAAGAAAGAAAGACATTGTAGAGTTAAATGAGAGTTTCAGCTCACCTTAACTTGCACAGCTGCAGAGGCATCCCAAGATTCCCTCTGTGTGTGTGTGTTCCCCCCCTTCCTTTTCACGTCCCTAAAGTCTCTGGTCTTGACCTTGGCTGTCAGAGACACTGCAGAGGGGCCATTAAGAAACACCCCTCCCCTCCCCAGCCATTTAAAAAACCCTTTAACCTTAATCAACCTTTTAATCAATTACCTCGTCTGATTGCGCACGCACGCACGCACGCACGCACACACACACACACGCACACAAACTGGCTCCTGTGTTCCCAGGTGGGCGGTTACCCTGCAGTGTTAGAAGGTGCCTGCAACAATAAAGCAGTTTTCTTGAGCACCAGTCTTCTCTAATAGGAACAAGCTTAGTCCTGTAATTAGCCCTTAATTTCATGTCACTTTGAATTAAGGGGGAAGCAAGAAAAACTACAAAATGGTGTGTGGGTGCGTGAAATTTGGCGGGTCCTAACCCCTGATTTTCACTGGATGCGGAACGGCGGCGGAGAACCACAAACCAACAACAAGTTATTTCCATCCAGACGAGTAGAAGGGAAACAACTCGGTGCTGATCTCTCTCTTTTTTGTGGAGATTATTGTGATTTTACCATGGCTAAGTACAATAGATATAATTATTATTATTAATTGGACAAAATGAGTGATTTACCATCCACACCCATTACTCCTGCTACTGTTCTCCATGCCATATCCTTTTTTATGTTGTCCTTATAAAAAGGATGCGACGGGTCATAAATGATTTGGTGATTTTGGACTTGAATGATCAGCATCTCCTCATCCATGGTGTCAACCGGGTGAACTGGTCGCTGAAAACCTCTGACCTGTTGACTTCAGGGCTGTCTCCGCCCATTATGACGTTTTCAAGGTGTAGTGCAGGGTAATATGATGCGCCGTGAGCACGGTGTATTTTACTGCGGAGCGTCGAGCTGTGGCGGAGCCGTGCGGCGTCAGTGGAAATACACACATTGACTTTAATTGACACCTATCGGCTCCGTCGCCGCTTCGCCGCCGTTCCGCATCTAGTGGAAATCAGGGGTAACAGGGTTAAGAATGAATTTTAGGTTTAAGTGCAATTTTCCCCATAACTTCCCTTCATGAATGAGCAAAAAGAAAAAGGGAGGGAAGAAGAGAGACCCTCATGAGCAGCAAATGACTCTAAAAGTTTTTTTATTCCAGACATGAACTCTCTGTAAAATTTGGGTCCGGACATAAACGGTCACTATTTCCTCCCAAACTTTATTCACTTTCCTGAGTCACAAAATGAGTGATAGATTCCTTAACAACTGTCCTCCTGATTCCGCGTGTCCGTCTTTTTGCAGCACGGTGACGTCGGCTGTGTTCACGGTGGGCGACAACGTGGTTTCAGGCAGCGACGACCGCACCGTCAAGGTGTGGGATCTGAAGAACATGAGGTCGCCCATAGCGACCATCCGCACTGACTCGGCTGTGAACAGGTAGGTGAAGTACAAATTACACATGCACTTTGTCCATGTTGTTAATAATCTGTCCCGTGCCAGCGTGGAGCACCGACTCCGGAGGCAGCTAATGTCAGACAGAGCTGTGTGCAAACTGGAAAGGGAAATGTGCTCCCGATGTTTTCTGTCAACCCAGTGCAGAACTGTGCAACATTCGCCGGTCCAGCTGCAGTGGTAGAGGAGATGTTGTGAGAGTTAACTCAGGAGAGTGGGTCAAGTATTCGATTTAAATCTGCCTTGATTGATCTGATTGTTGCAGGATAAGTGTCTCTGCCAACCAGAGGATCATCGCTCTGCCACACGACAATCGACAAGTCCGACTGTTTGACATGAGTGGGGTGAGGCTGGCCAGACTTCCACGCAGCAACAGAATGGTAAGGAACGGGAGGGTTCTTGGTTTTTATAGGTCAATTAGCATGAATTGAATAAACATTTTAAGTGTGTGTGTGTGTGTGTGTGTGTGTGTGTGTGTGTGTGTGTGTGTGTGTGTGTGTGTGTGTGTGTGTGTGTGTGTGTGTGTGTGTGTGTGTGTGTGTGTGTGTGTGTGTGTGTGTGTGTGTGTGTGTGTGTGTGTGTGTGTGTGTGTGTGTGTGCAGGGTCACAGGCGTATGGTGTGTTGCACCGCGTGGAACGAGGAGAACCAGTCGTGCAACCTGTTCACCTGCGGCTTCGACCGACAGGCCATCGGCTGGAACATCAACATCCCCGCGCTGCTGCAGGAGAAGTGATGCCACTGAGACACGCACACGCACGCATGCGCACGCACACACACACGCGCGGTGGAGTCGGAGACTGATCAGAATCTGTGTATATATATAATATGGTACAAATAAACACTGTAACCTGCGGACCTCGTACACGCTCGTATGACGGAAGCGTTTACCCTGTGAAACACGTTCGTCAGGAATGTGTGAAATACTTTGTTCATTATCACAGTGTTGTTGATGTTTTTTAGGAAGTTGCTGTTAACATCAAACGATAAGACCATCTTATTCCCCAGATTAATTTATTCTGCCTCTCACTGTGGACATGTGCAGAGCGTCTCCTGGCTCAGAGTGTGTACGAGGTCACAGAGCTGCTCCTCTGTATTTGAGCCCTTCACTTATTTAGCATGGATTGTTGTTGTGACCCGTTCATCTCCGTTTAACGACACATCTGACTCCACAGGCTGCTGTTCACGTCACTGCTGAACAAAAGCTCTTGCATGTAGATAAACTAAAACAAAGTTTGCGGCCAGGACGGTTTGTAGAACACGATTTAAAGACATTATTTATATATATCGTTGTGGTCCCGTGTTGCAGTTTTTTCACAGTGCTCCACCTGTCTGAGGGTGGAGCTTGGTGAAGACGACCCGGGGGTCTGTGTCATGTTTTTATCCTCTTAGTATAAAAAGTTTTTTCTTATCACCGAGCCAAACGTATCATATTCATGCCTGCGCGTCGTCTTAAAATGTTTCTGACAGGACCTGCTCTCACCAGTTCAGATTCCAGTCATTGCCTCCTGTTACCTTTGATGCTTTCAGTTCACGGCCAGCCTATATCTATATATATATATACATTTAATATTTCAAACGTATGATACTGTAATTCTGCCTTGTTCCATGTTTACAGTAGGATTTGAAACAATTTAAGTTTTGCTCTTTTCTGCCTTTTCTGTCAGGATGCAAAGTGTCAAGAGCGTAGCAATAATTGGAAAAAACTGCACCTCTGTTGCTCACAAATCCTCCGTGGACAAGAAGTGTTCAACATGATCGTGTTATATGAAATATTAACCAGAGGGTGTAGGTGTCCATCCTCTTCCCACACAGACTCTGTGATCCCCAGAGTGAGTTTGTCGGTCACTGCTCATGTCTGTGCTTCAGCGAACAGCCTGTTGATATCGAATTACTGTGTTGACACTTTACATTTGACCCCTGAGCCTAGTGTGCGACCTCTGGCCCCTCGCTCTGTAGACGAAGCATTTTGGTGCGTGAGAAGTCCCCATTTATCCCAAAGCACAAGCAATAACCCGGCCCCTCGATGTTTCCGATGTGTCTTTTCTCAGACGTCGGTGAATATGACCCAACGCTCACGCTGAATCTCCGTTTGAAGGTTACACAGTAAACTTACTTGTTACACATGAGCAATATCCCAAACATGAAGTCAGGTGTTTAACTTGCGTCAGTGCTGTAAATCCCATGAGAGGACTCATTGTACTTGTGTGACTGGTGTAGATGTCGCTCGGCGTACGTAGATGTGCTCCGGCTTCAGACGACTATTCACTAGTTTCTACCAACAATAGAGCTGGGGTGTTTCTTTTTCTTTTTTAAAGAAGCATTAACCTTAAAAATGTAATAATCTTATAGAAAAGCCTTAAAAGTGGTGCATTAGCTGTATCCAACTGAGCATCAATGCAGTTTTCCAAATGCTTATTAAATAACTAATTGTGTTCCGCTGCACAGTGCAGATGGATTTTTACTTCTCCTTCATGCAGGGAACTCAGTCCAGCGCCCGACTGGTATCAGTGTCATTTTAATCTGCAGGTAGAAAAGCATGTATAATTTGTGCCCCACATATGAATTCTAACTCGGAGGAAATATGATTTTGGATTGATACATTAAATTACTGCGTGCCGGATAGAAGAGGAAGAATAGGCTTCACTTCATTGTAGTGAATCATATTCACCTCAAACTTCATTATGTGGTCTACTTTGCATACTTTATTGTGACGGGTACGTGCTCTCTGACACTTTCCAATAAAAATGTGTGATTTCCTTTTTGCAGTCTCTCGTGTCTCTTTCGTCTTAATCAACACCAACCTCTCTCACCCCCTATTCCCTTCAAAATGATCCGTATCATTTTGAAAACTCACACTCAATTCAGCTGGATGTAAATGAACTGTACCGTGGTATAATGCTCCGGTGTTAACGAGAGCAGACGCACAAGGTGTATGAATATTCGTACGGAGAGAAAACAGGGAATTTTGTTTTTCACCGAAGGTGATTAGACACCTGACATTTTTAGTTTGTGTGAAGTTTCTTCGCTAAAACCTTCTGCGGCATTAAGGAAGTCGCATAGGTGCTGCTGCGCACACGTGGTCGACATGGGAACACTTGGTTCTCAAACATATGCCTTCCCAGCATTTGGTGACAATTTCCTCTTCGGATTATATTTGTTTATTTATTATTATTTCAGTTAAGTTTGAATGTGTGAACTAAGTTTCTATGGACCTTTTTCACAGCAAGTATCAAACCACCACACTTAAATTCAGTCAAGCCTCACAGAATTGCACACTCCGATGTCAGTCTCCTAAATATACCTCTTTTTTTCCCCATCAAGATCCAGGCATTATTCCCTGGGGGGAAACTTCCTGCATCTACCCCTTTTGTATGGATCTGTGGCAAAACCGGATTGGTTCTTGTGTGACGTGATGTCCCATCCTGTCCCAGTCCTGTGGAAATCTGGTCTGTAATTTTTGCATAATCCTGCTGACAATCATACAAACAGACAGACGGTGAAAACATAGAGGTGATGAACAAAAGCAGCTAAATATAAATATAAATGTTCTTGTTCACTGTGCTCAGTTGATGTTCAGTATCTGACCTGAGGTCTGGTGAAGTTTGATGTTTAAAACCAACATTACAGCGACGAAAGAAGTATTCAGAGCGAGTTAATAAAATTAGAAACAACAGTGTAAAAAATACTCATTAACAAATATCAGCAAAATGTAATAAGCATTTTATAACTATTTAGAATTTAAGTATTCACTGAAGATAAATGGCCCCGTGACAGATATACTGTTCTGACAGTCTTAATACTGATGCATGGATGTTTAAGTAGCTTGTATTAGCTGGTCGAGGTGCAGGGTGTCTCCCAGCCCCTCCTCCAAAAGGTCACGAGATAAATCTGTGAGGTAATGAGATGATTGATGAAGCAGGAAGGAGGAAGAGCACAGTTCGGCAACACAAATCTGTATTCATTTACTCCAGTCGTGCTGTTTTTGAGAACTAATCAATAATTCAATGTGTTTAAAAGCCTTTCACAGATGTGAAAAGGGGCATTAATCTCATATATTTATCATAATCATGAATCAAATCATTATTATAGTTTTCTTTTCTTCATCAGTCCAGACAACAAATGTACTGTTCTGGTTCACTCTTAATGCTCCGTCAGCATCATATTCTGACGCAGTAGCAGCAGTTTTCAGAGGAACATCTGTAAACAGCCACTGTCAACTACTGATCCCCCTCAGCAGCAGACAGAGCAGCTGGTAACGAGAACTGTAGCAGCTACAGCTACACGATTCCGTCAGTCTACTGACTGAAAAAAAAAAAAAAGTTAAAATGTCAATGTAGTAGATCATGAATATGCCCCACACCATAATGTAGTCTAGTAAAGTAAGTCACAAAAATGTAATATATTAAGTCATAAGGATCATTAAATACTAGCACATCATTTACTTGGTGATAAAAATGTCATGGTATGTTTAGTCATAAAAAATGTCACAGAATGTTTAGTCATAAAAAAATGAAATTGTTAAATTATAGTACGTCATGTTTTGTGGGGGTTTCCGATGGAAGTTTACATCTCTGTCTTTGTCCAACAGCGAGCTGCCCGTGATCGGCCACCGGGGCAAATTGTCAATGATGAGGTTTTCTGTAGAGCACACAGCCGACTCAGTGGCCTCAGGGGGAAGTGCATACCTCGATTCCCCCCTCTCTTCTTCTTCCTCACTTGCATTCTTCCTCCAGGATAATTTGCTGGCAGGTCTGTGTGACACCTGCCACCGAGCCTAACGGAGAGAACCACTTCCCCCGTGGATTTCCCCCGGGAGACCCAGGAAGAGGGAGGCCTCTTTGATATTTGTCTGGTTGCTCCGGAGGGCCGGTGCTGGGTGTAGGAAGGCGATCGTTAAGTTGAAATGACCCAATATCATTTGAGGAAAATATTACACGTCAACAGACATCCAAATCACGTAAAAAAAAAGTCAAGACGAGATAAAATTACAAGATTTTGTGGTTTTATTCACATATACAGTACAAACATTCACAATTTATGTGTTACTGAAGTGCAATTTACAGACCTTAGCAGCAATTCTTCATATACTTTAATTTACATCATAATTAGACATTTCATGATCTCTTTCACTTCTTTGTCGACATCTTTTTATACATTTTACATATGTACACTCATAGATACAATATTGCCATTCAGACATGCCTTATATTCTATGTCTCTCAAAATAAATCTGTAAATATGTTGTCATGGCTACATCAGCCTTTAGGAGACACGGTGTAACTGCATGTTGACGAACATTGTAATGTCTGAAGTTATGGATTTGCAGGATGATGAGAGACAAACGCGGTTGTGATTTACACACGGATCTGATCGTTGCCACTGTGGGAAAGCAGCAGGTCAGTGGTTCCCATCACACAGGATACTGGGTAAGTGTCTTTATCATTTCACATTTTCAAGACACAAAAAGTAAAACATCTTCCATGTAGTGTAGGAGCTCATGAAACTTCCCAGAGGCGGAGCCGGAATGGAAAACCACAGCAGCAGAGCACCACTAGATGTCACTCTCACTGTTTAGACTAACTGGTGCTGGTGGCAGATTCTATTCAGATTCAATTGTGACATTGACAGAACAACACTGGTGTGATCATAATGAATATGAACATGTAGTTGCATTCAAACACTCAAACGCACACAGGTACATGTGCACGTTTACATCATGAAATATGTGAAGACAAAAATAGTGCGTGGTACAAATTTACATGGAGGTGGTCAAGGGTCATAGTCGCGTCGCGAGCGTTAATTGTAAAATCTCCTACATGTTGAAATCCAGGTCTAAAAATAAAACTCCCTCACGTAGACCTCGGTGCCGACAGGGAGTCGAGCATAAAATCGTTCGCCATCTTGACTCTTTATCTGTTCGGATGGTCATGACACAGAAAAGGGGGGCCGGAGTCGATGAGGTCAACGAGACCTCGCCAATGAGTCACAGCTCAAACTTGCTCTTATTGGTGATTCAGGTGCTCGGAGAAGTCAGAAGAGAGGTCAAAAGACAGAGGGGATAGAAATAAACAGAGACTACCCCCACCTCCTCCACTCGTACTCAGGCAAGCGGCGATGGCTGAGCTTTTGTACCTGGCCACGTTTCTCTTTCCTCCTCACTACCCAGTGGGGTGAGAGTGGGAAGGGGAGAAAAAAAGAGGGTTTATTAACCTGTCGTCGTGTCATGTTTGAAATCCGCCGCTTGAACGTCGGGGGGAGGGGAGCGGGGGCAAGCAAAGAGGAGAGAGTGACAAAGAGGAGGCGAGGAAAAATAGACGGAGGAAGAAAACGGAAACGAGGGCAAAGGAGGGAGAGAAGGAGACGAAAGGAGGGGGAAGCTGGGAGTTAAAGGGGGGAGAAAGATAGCAATAAGAGAGGGGAAGGTGATGGGGGCAGGTCTGAAGCAAAAAGGTCTGTTCTCCTCTTATTCTCTCTCTCTCTCTCTTCCTCTATCAGCCGTCACCCTGACAGGGCCGGTAATTGGACGTGGACCTCTCTCTCTCTCTCTCCCCCCCCCCTCTCTCCCCCTCTCTCCCCCGTGGCTCCGCTCCTCAGCAGGAGCCTTGGGGCCCGGAAATAGCTGATGACAAGATAGCGGCTGTCTTTCATTCTGCTCAAGGTTACCCCAGCCTTCGCTGACAACCAAAGGGAGGAGTTTAGGGGTGTGTTTGCCTAAACGTGTGTGTTTGTGGGTTTAAACACATCCCTGTTTAGTGACGGAGGGGACGAGCCTCGAGTTCAGAGGCGGTGCTGGGAAACTTCCAGGTATGAAAATGTGAAAGAGGATGTTGGTGAAGAACGCACATTCATCTTACTCTAAAAAAGATATAGGTTAAACAAACACTTCCTCTCATAAACTCTCACATACACACTCACTCACTCACTCACACACACGCTCTTCCTCAGACCGACAGCAGGAACTGTTCCTGCTCGGGCGGTTTCTTCACCCAGGTGCCGAGGCCCGTTTCCTGCAGGGATCTGAACCACTGCTGCTTCACTGTCTGGTAGGGACGCGCCGCCATCTTGGCCTCGCAGTACAGGAGCTGGCCGTCCGCCGAGACGGACATGTGGATCCCCAACTGACGAGGGCGGACGAGCAGGAGACAGAAAGAGAGAAAGTGGGAGTCAGATCAAAGTTAGGGAGGGAAAACAAAGAGGAGTGAGGGCGGGGCAAAGAGGCTAAAGGTTTCATGGAAGGGGGGAGGGGGGCAAAACAAAACGAATGAGCCGGCACAAATGCATTTGGGTGGGTGGCGAAGGTGGTGGTGGGGGGGCTTCAACAGCTGTGTAATCTCCCCATTTAAATTTCACAAGCAATTGAACATTCTCCGTGCTTTTTGTGCGTCGCTATTGTCGCGAGGGGAAACAATGAAGTTCGGCGGAGAGATAAGTGAGGAGAGAGAGAGAGGAGAGAGAGAGAGGAGAGAGAGAGCAAAAGTTTCTTTTGGAGATTAGTGCGACTGCTCTTGCGTGGCCCTTCTATACAGCGCACGGGGAGCACTTAGGGCGGGGGCCTCCTCGAGTACTTCTCCAAATAATTATAGTTTCACAGTCATTATGCTTTAACGGCCGCCATTTGGCGACACAGGCAGTGTCTGTTACATAAAAGTTTCAGGATGGAAATGAGAGTGTGGCGGGTCCGCGTGCCGCCGTTAAAAAGATCCGAGCTGCCAGGTCTTGATAAGCCGCGTGGGCAGCAGATGTTGCCGGGGCGACAAATTTATCTACGGCAGAAAAAAGGAGATTCCACACGTCGTCTGCAGAGCGTTCACCTGCAGCCACGCCGCCGCTCTGTGTCCCTGCTCTCCGACTGTGTGGATGTTGGCACGGATCACTATCGTTAATGTTTCTGCATTATGCTGTGTGTTGTGTTGTGTGCGTGTGTGTGCGCGCACGTGATTACTGGTGCCAGTAGTTTGCATATTGTTTTTGAGAACAGCTGAGTAATATCTCGGGCTTTCCAGCAGGGGAGCGAGCAGAGTGATGAAACAGGCGTTTATTCATAAAGAAAAATGTAATAATAATTTAGGCCCATATCAATTCAATTGTCGTCATTATATTTTTTTTCAGCATAGAAAAAAACTACACATCCGTCACCTGGACTCTCTTCACCAATTCAAAGCACAACTCAAAACACATCTGTTTAGATTAGCTTACCCAACATAACTTCCACAATGTCTACCTTAATTTTATTGATTTATATGTTTTTAACTCGCCTGATTTGACAACTGATATATTTGCTGTGATTTTATTAATGTCTTGTTTATGTTTTGTAAGGTGTCCTTGGGTGTCTTGAAAGGCGCCGACAAATAAAATGTTAATTATTATTATTAATTAACATTAAAATGAATGGGATTTTCCCCAAAGAATATATATATATGTCATAACAAGCAAAACACACACAAGTGTAATTAATAATATTAACAATGGCTGTTTTCCATTTTGTTTTGCCCTGGTATACGAGCTATACACACCTACGTATGTTTCCTCTGTGCGGAGGTCAAAAGCTGTGACATTTTAATAACAATACTCCTCAACATAAGAACGTAAGAGTCACCTGGACAATTTGACACAGTTGTGATCATTAGTCTATGTTATTGGCCATCGGTTGTAATTCAGCTTTGTTTCTGGTTTCATCAGGTCTGTACAAAGCCAAACGCCCCTCTGAAGTTTTGGTTGATTACACGAGAGACTGCCAGCGAACTAAGGCCGTCTTTGTATTTCACGACTGCCTTAAAAATTCAACTCAGCCACTGACCAGAAGTGCTGCTTTCAAATATCCTGGCAAAATTACCTTGCGGTGAAGTCTGCTCCAGCGGGTGAACAGGGCGTGCTTGCAGAGCCGCGAGGGAGTCCCCGAGTCCCGCCTCCGCCCCGTGCCGGTGCTGACCACCTCCAGCTGTGCGTCGCCGAGCGTCCAGTTGACGCTCACACACGAGGCCTTCCCCGGCTGTTGGTACTCGGCACTGCTCAGGCCTGCAGGGACGACAAACCGGGCAGAGAGAGCGGCTTCATGCGGGTTGTTTGACTGTCCAAACAACTTTCCTCCAAAGTGTTTCAAAAACACGTGATTCATTTGTGAGTATCTGAGTGAAAGTGTGGAACTATGTGCTCTTTTTCCTTTCGAGCCTCCGCTTTGCTGTTTCGTTTAACCTTCCTTCACCCTTCCCTCGGTTTCTCCCTGAGGCTAATGGCAGACATAAAGTTTTGCTGCGCTGCAAACCAGCCAAGTCAACCTGGTCCTGAAACTGCAGGGCTGTTTATATGACGCTTTGATACACCCTCAGAGAGGGAGGGAGCTGGGAACAGGAGGGCGATCGAGCACATAAGCGATGTGTTCCTGCCGCTGTGTGAGTACTCGTGTGCTCCTCGGTCCCTGCAGTTAAACAGTGTTTGATTCTTGGCTGTAAATATTATCTTCAGTCACAAAGATCAAGACCATTCATGTGCTAGTTGTGTAAAACAGGAAGCAGTGTGTCTGCAGTCAGTTGTTAACGCACTGATTTCTCAGTTCTCGCCCCGTCCGTATGACAACGCAGCCCCGGAGCTGTCAAACAAAAAAGGGGCCAGCGACGTTTCAAAACTTCTCCGTCTAAGGCGCTCGAACTCTCTGAAGTAGTGTGGAAGACGTAAACTAAGTGAGCGTGATACGTTTCAAAACGACATGGAGTCGTCTTCACTGTGTCCAGAACACGGGTGTTGGCAGATGTTAGGAAAAGTCGGTAAAGACGCAAACACTGCAATTAATTCAGAATAAATTGGGAAATATGAATGTTAGTGCCAGTGTTAATCATAAGGCTTCATTCAGCTGGTCCAGGTGTTTGATTCGCCGTAAAAGGTTGTAAACGTTTTTTGCTAAATATAATTTAGCATAAAACAATGCAACAAATTAAAAGGAAGACTTTGACTTTGTGGACAATATATATGCTAACAAAAGGTGACGGCTAAATGCTGCTGGAACATTAAATCCACTCTGACTCTGTAAAACCGTCTTCGGGATTTCACCTTGACTTCCAACCCGGTTATTTGTTACAGCAGGCGGCTTCACAGAGAATCAGCAGACAGATTCTCTGCGACGGGTGAACAACGGCTGCCTCTGATCCTTCCGCCTGACAGACAGCTTGTTATAGTACAATACCTGACGTACAATACCACAGTACAGCGCCTGCAGATCATCTCCCATCGTGCCACACTCATTTTCCCGTCCTCACTCCTCAGCCCTTCCTTTCTGTCGCGTCTCACAGAGCCGGAATGAATCGCCTGCCACCGTAACAATCCTCCAAGTCTCTTATTACCCATCTCTCCTCTCTTGTGCACCTCTGAACAAAAGGGCCTCCGATCCATCCTGCCTTTTTCTCCTTTCTCCTGCTCCATTCATGGCTCATTTCATCCATTCAATGGACTTGACTCCTCTGTTTCTGTAATAGCCAATTTGATTTTTCCCTCATTGAAGACTTGATCAATTTCTCTTGTGGGAAGTGTTTGGCAGGCGGACGCGAATTAGGGATTCGTAGCTGTACAGTTCACATACCCGCGGCTTAACATGTGAGGCTGCAGTGATGCAACAACACAGCAAAGCCTGTGTGTAGACGAGTACACACTGTTGCATCTATCCTGCACTACTGTACCACTGCAGGGGTTTTAAAGCATTCCTCACGAGGAGGGGGCAGCACAGGGAGGAGGACTGAGGCAACAGGTATGTCAAAACATAACTTCATCAAGGGCAGTGACCTTTTTGTGTTGTATTTAGGTTGCTGGTTCAAATTCTTGGAAGTTCCAAAGCAGGAGGGTCAGCTCTCTACATGAACTTTGGAAATGGGTCTGCGCATTTCCCGGAGTTTGTTCCGTTCACATGTGACGAACGCAGCAAGAGATTGTCCGGGTCAGACGATTGGTTCACAACAACGGGGACATTTTTGGAACATTCTGTGGCGTCTGGGCAGAGCATGCAGGAGGCAGGACATGATCGCGATTCCACGGTGGAAAGCAGTGTTTTTGTTTACTGTCATCAACACACCCCCATGTTGGTGAACACTTAAAACATATATACCTATCTGAATTGTGAATATGTGGATTTGTACTCCAACACGAAAACGGCGACAGTGGCGATTGAAGGTCAATAATGTCCATTTTATCTACTGTTGTTCTCATTCCTCTTCTCCCTGCCAAGAAAAGGACAAAGCCTCGCCACGGTTTCTTTAAGAAAGTGAACATCGGAACGAGCGTGAAGGACGTCGGTCCGTCGATGTGTTTTGGCCCACAGGGGCTTCAGGTGGAGCTGCTTTGGCTGGGCGCGATAAGAGTGCCTTCCCCCCATCTCCTCCCTCACCCCACTGCGCGCGCTTCCCGGGAATTTCCTCCAGGGGTGTTGCTTTTAAATAACCCTGGACACACAATAGCCGGGAAGCTCATCAGAGCCGATGAAAGGACGGAGGAGGAGATGAGAGAGGGGTGGGGGCAGATCTGCACACAGACGTCTGAATGCAAGCGAAGCTTCCTCTTTTTCTTTATTCCCGTCCTACCTTGCTGCCTCCCTCTCCTCCCGTCAGTCCCTCTTTCTCTCACCTTCAGATTGAATGGCTGTCTGATAAGGGCTGTGATTACATTGATTTGGTGTAGGGCCATCTCCACTCTCTGTCCGTCTTCCTCCCCCGTCCTCCCCTCCCTTCACCCTTCTACCCTTCAATAGACTGTTGCTACTCAAGGCAGTGCAGGTGCAGCGATCTGACAGTTTGGGACACGCGGGAGAGGGGGCAGAGACAGAGGAGGCTACGCCCGCTTTCAGTAAAGGGGACGTGTGAAAGTGGGAGGGGGCACGTCTGTAACAGTCATCAACACAGGTGACCCTCGACACCAGGACAGGAAGCATTCAGGACATCCTGCAGCATCCTTCTTCTGTGAGTAGGTAGAGAAACAAAGCATTGAACAACATGTATACTTACTCTGAGGTTTACCATAGTTAGAGTTAATATTTTAATATCATAACTAAGTATGAATGATGAACAAATGCATTGCAAAAGACCACAATTCTCCAGATATTTAACCGCAGCTTGTAAAATCTAAAACCTCCGCTCCAGACAAGTCAAATGACTCCATTCAAAAAGCCATTGAGCAAATCATGAGAGATGTTCACTGAGGCCGTGGTCGAGGGATTCGGTGATAAATTCATCACGGCTTTCATCACCAGAGGACAATTCGGCACAATTATCAATCTTGATGAGGCCAGGCCTCACAAAATATTCATCCTCATGGCAGCCAATTACCCGGAGCAGAGCCCTGCAACGCAAAGAGTTCCTGTGCCCTTCAAGAAGTATTCCTGAAAGCTGACAAAAGAATACATGGTGTTGGATTTAAAATGTATCCCGTTGTGTGTATTTGACAGGATATAATGTGTTTTCTTGTATGTGATTGTCACACTCTTTGTTCCTATCAGTGATCCCCAGCAACAGAATGTGCCCTACATCGCCGCCGCGTCGCCGCCGCTCAGCTTCTCTTGACTGGCCTAGATCTGAAGTGACGCAGTTTCTACAAGTTGGGTGTCATTCAGATCCGCTCCCAGCATTCATCTTCACTACAAACAAAAGCCGCGGGTCTCTGTGGAGCTCCGCGAGCAGACAACTTCTTAGCTGTTGCGTGTCTGGCTCGCACAATGTCACTGCAGAGGAAGCAGGGGTACATGGGTATGCTAAGCGCGCGTGGGCGGGTGTTACACGTGTGGCGGCTTGTGATTCACTCCGTCTGGAACTGAGATTTTTTTCTGAAGAGAAATGTCTCTGAAAATAGACGCTGTATTCATGAAGCACAGCCTCTACATGGGACGGCCCCATCTGAAAACACAGAGCACATCGAAACGTGTGTTCACAGGCAGGGTGAGAGCAGGAAGCACAATGTGTCGTTTAGTTGGCTGAAATGAAAAAAAAAGTAGGAAAAAAACTTTCCCTAGAACCGTGTAATATTGAATGCAGGGAGTTTAAAGACTATTTTTAATTTATATACATCCATCCATCTTTCAGCTGTGAGCCACTTTAACCTTCTCTGAAATGGGAAATTACTGATGTTGTTTGTGGTTAAATTTGATCTCTTACTTATTACTACTGTGTTTTTAAAAACATCAAAGATTGTCAGGTGAAGTTTCTACGTCAAACAAAGTGTTAACTTATTATGAATGTTACCCGAAGTCATTGATCTGTTGTAGCAGTTGTAAGCAGGGACACGCTGATTATCTCTGTGACAAAATCAGGTCATTTGACTGGAGTCACCCCCGGAGTCCTGGGAATTTACGCAGTCATTTTGCACATTTTTTCATTTTTGTGAACTTTGACTTAGAGTGTTTAACCAGGTTAACAGTTCTGACCTTCGAGGAAATGGAGATTTGTCTAAAGCAAAAAAAACCTTCAAGTGGCATCTATGTCATCAAGGACCCGTGACTTCATTTCATTGTACCACTTTCTGCTGAGAAGACCTAATGTGTCTCCACCTACATCACAGTGAGACGTGTCTGACTGTGTGTGTCATAGTCGTACCGCTGAGCAAGGGCTGGCTGCGTCTGTATGTGGCGGGCAGGGGGCCGAGGCGCTCCTGCCGCTGGTTCAGAACCCGGCCCAGATGGCCCGTGTGCCGCAGGCTGCCGACGGTCACGCTGCGCAGGTACACTGGCTCCACAAAGTGACTCAGCAACGCCCCCTGCAGGCCCAGGATGTTCCATCTGAGGGTGGGGGGGAGGGGAAGATGGAAGAAGACAGAAGGTTTATGAAAATGTGGGTGAGGAGGAAAAGACAGGAGGACGAGGCAGAATCGGGGAGGAAAGGGAGAGATGGGTAAAGAGCTTCAGTCACAGGTAGAAACAATTTGATCATTATCTTGATGTGGGACGTGATGACCCCCCCACCAACAACCCCCCAAGATACGCTTTCTAACACACACACACACACGTCCACTTCTCCCACTTCCCTGGCTTCAGCGAAACAGACCATCATCACCGACAACATCGCTGCCAAAGGTCAGCAAATCGGCATTCGTCGCAAGGGGCAACACAACATTACCATGTGTGCATTCACCGGTGCCTCGTGGTTAATGCACTGCACAGGGGCCGCGGGGTGGGGACAGCTTCAGCCGCCCCCGCCGCAGGGTTTGTTTTGGGGAGATCCACTGGTGACACAAAATCACTGTGGGGCTAATCGTGCCAGCCACACAGCAACACACCTGATACCACAGCCAGCTGGTCATGTGCCACCTACTGTTGAAATCCCCTCTATTTAAGCAGCAGATGCTAATTTATGGATGGAAAATGATAATTACCTTGTTTATTATCATTGCTGTGCCCCACGCACACACGCAGGCACGCACGCACGCACGCACAGAGAGAGAGAGAGAGAGAGAGAGAGAGAGAGAGAGAGAGAGAGAGAGAGAGAGAGAGAGAGAGGCTGCTGTGGACCTGAGCTGTGCACTCTCCACTAGGATGGTCCAATGAACTTATGTGAGGCCCAATCAGAGGCTCCACAACATGCTACACATGTTAATCAAGGTGTCTTCATCTACTTGTTTTTTCATTTTTTCTTTTTATTCTTCTTCTTATTAATCCCTCATTACGGGTTCTTTCACCTCCGGAGCAGTAAGTTAACATCCATGGCTTTCCGGGAATCACTGAACGGGATCAGTGAGCAGCGTCCGCCCACCTGCGCTTCACCTGCAACCTGTCGAGAGATCTGTCCTGTCCTCTCAAAATACAGAGAGGTACACACACACACACACGCCAAAACAGAAACAGTTTAGCCTGAAATATTAATTTTCCCAGAAAGCGACACCGTGAATCACAAACATCTTCTAATCTCATGCAAGAAAAGAGCCATCTGGCTCTGGTGTGAGAATTTAAAGAGGGGAGAGGCCTCTCTCTCTCTCTCTCTCTCTCTCTCTCTGTCTCTCTGTCTCTCTCTCTGTCTATATCTGTCTCTCCATGTCTATCCTTCTTCCTTCCCCTGGTAAACGTCGACCATTAAAGTAATGTGCTCATCTGCATAAAACTGGCAGTGGAATGGAGAACATCATCGTTATATGAAAGCCATTTAGGCCCCTCTATTAAATCCAGCTGTCGACGTCAAATCAAATATTAGCGAAGGAGCTCTGCGTGGCTCCAGCTTAAGAAAACAAAACAATGATCATCAGGTGAAGTGACGATGGGACGAGACACCGACCATTATTGGAAATGGTTATGATGACGGCAGAGATCCCGAAGATCCCGGTGGTCAGAGCTGAATCCGCCGTAATAAACTGAGGTAAGTGGGGGAATTAGTGCAAAATGAGTGTGACAGACGACAAGAATAGAATCAAGGGGATCTCTTAAAGATTGCAGCTGAGTGTGTGTGTGTCTCAGTTCCACCCTCCACCCTGACCTTGATAAACTGGCCGTTGGTGACCCACTCACTTTAACGACGGCCACCGATCATTTACAGCGATAAAAAAAAAAGAAAACGATGTGAGAGGAGGAGGCTGCGCAGCGAAGGGAGAGCGAGATTCAGGGGAGAGGATGTTGGCAGGGAAGAAAAGCAGGGTGTCCCCTTCTCCTTCCCCCCGTCACTCTATTTTTTTGTAAAGTAATTGCTTTCACCCTTGTTGGTGACCTGGGTAGATTTAATCACACCATCTCCAGCCCTGGCCAACTGAATCAAATTGGTCAAATTAACAGTGGCTCCACAGGAAAGGGTTCACCTCTCGCACACACTCACACTCACACACACACACAGAGGCACACATGCATGCACACACGCACACACACACACACACACACACACACACACACACAGGAGCTCAGCTGTGGTTCTGTATGGCTCAGTTGGCCCAGTGTGGTGCTTATTAAGCCAAATTCATGGATTCAGTCATGGTAAAATAACAGACTATATTAAAAATTGATTTTAAATATTTTTTTTAAATGGTAGTAAGAAAACATATTGTTGAGTACCTTTATAGTGTAATTTTGGGTGTGTATCCGCTAGCATCGGCCGGAGTCTTCATCACTACAAAGCTCTAGTATGTCAATCAAAAAAATAAATCAAGAATTTTTAACCTGAACTTTGAACCTGAGCAAGAAATGTACATTTTTGCTTTTCCATAGATAACCTGCAGAGGCATGTGCGTGTTTATATGTCTCCCACAGCCTGTTGCGATACTCCCACATTTACAGTTTACAGATGCTTTTACTCCAAACACTTAAAGACAATGTGAAGACGGAGGTGGAGGAGTAAAGCTCTTCCTGATTTAGCGTTGCCGTCTGTCCTGCGACTCGCTTGCCAACATGCAAACAACACGTTATTGGTTGATATTACAATCTGCCACTGGGGCTGAGATAATGTGACTTTTTTTGTTTGTTCTTGAATCGAGTTGTTTATAATCCACTAGTATAGACACCACATGTACATGTGTCTAAATAAATAAATATCTACAGTGGGTAGATGGTTGTATGTCTGAAGAGAGTCAGACTTACAGAGCTGGAGATTATTATATGATGCTATTAATACACATATTCATTAAAAGGGAATTAGCCATTCAAGTCACATATGGGAAATCAATTTCATCAGCAGGACTACAAAAGAAGACGATGAAGAATATGAGTGAGAGAACCGACCTGGTGATCTTGTCGGTGCAGGACATCGTGATTAGCTGCTCGCCCTGTAGGACGCCGTCCCATGTCTGGACCGGCCCCCGACATCGCACCGGCACCGTCCCCTCGCCTGACTCGATTTTGGTCCGCAGGTGGTTGCGGTGCTTCCTCATGAGGTGTCTGCTGCTGTGTACTGTCAAGACACACAGCACACGTTTTTACTTCATTCTTTATTCCATACACCTTTGCTGGATACCCAATTTAATTAGCCAAAGGTGAAATATGTCATTTCTAAATAATGCACAGCTATTTCAGATCTGATCATGTCCATCAGCAGTCAAGAAATCGAGAGTGGACAAAATTAAGATTACTCCAGTTTTACATTTTACATTCATATGAAGTGTTGCCGTCTCATCTTTGCACAATGACAGATGTTCTCAGCTACTCATTATTGGTGTAACTAGATGCAAAAAAAGTTTAAAAGTTATTATATATTTTAATAAAGTGACAACACTTTGCTGGTTTATTATTTGTCTGGTGAAAGAGAGAATTCATTCAGACAGCTTCAAGCGGCTTTCACCAATCCATTAATCTCCAGTAGACAACAACTACTGCACTGTCTCTCAGAGCAAAAGTTTAAATGAGGTTAATAGCTTCTTTAGGGAATTAAATGTATTTTGGGACAGTTGACCGCCTAGTTGTGAATAAAGCAAGCTTTTGACTGGATTGTTGCTGGAACAGTCTGCGGTCGGGGAGGACTGACGGGCCTTTCCCATGGATTGAGCATTTTGGACGGTGTACAGTGGGCGAGGTACGATAAAGTCGTATAACCAACAACACATTATCCCACACGTCGTTAACAATGTTAGCAAGAGCACAAGCCCTTGATCCATTTACGCCAATTTCCTGTGGATTCAGGTGGGTGTACAGGGCAGCGTGACCTCTACAGACTGGTGATTGATTAAAGGATACAGTCTTAGTACGTAATCTGCATGGTCAAGAAGGAAACATATAAATGAAAAAGTCAATAAACCCCTTTTTTTGGGGAGAAACTCTCCTTCCTCTGTGGCTGTTTCTTCAGCTGATGACAGCGGCTAAAAAAAATTAAGCCCCCCGACTTCCAGCTCAGACATATTCCAGAAAAGGTACTAAGTCATTTTCTAATCTCCGAGAGCACACTGCAGAACATTTAAAAGGTTTAATGACCAAAAAACGTCAAGTTCAAAGGCTTCTCTGATCTGACGCCATTGCCTTTCCTCGCTCTCTCTCCCTCCGTCCCGACCAGTTTCAGGAAAATCACAGCATGTACTGCGCCGCATAGTCTCTGTGCTTCGATGGCTGATGAAAGACGGAGAAATATATGCATTCTATGCATGGAAACTGCATTCAGATTGCATTTCTGAACTTATAGGCCACTTCTGGCATATCTGTCTAAATTAATTCACAATTTCTTTTCATAGGGTATATGTGATACAATGTCATTGAGTCAGCGCAGCATGGTTGAACGAGGCCAAGAAGGAGTGTGACATGAAAAAGATGAGAGCTTCTTCAGAGGAAATGATCTTTCTATAAACCTGAGAGACGATGACACATAGACAAATGTGTGTTTGCATGTAGTGGCATAACCTTATTTTTATATTCCCAGTGTAATCGACCCAGTGAAAAACAAAGGAAGAAGGAAAGGCCAGGTATCTTACGGTCAGAGGTAATTTCGTAGGGTGAGTTGAGTCGCCCGTCGCCACACGGTGAGGTGCTGATGTACATGTGGAAATGGACGTCGTCTCTCAACCTGTAGCCACACTCCTTGTGCCGCACGAATATCGACTCCTCCCAGTCCTCCGGCCTTTTACTTTGAGAAAAAGACAAGAAGGACGAGAGAGACGAATAAGAAAGGTAGCACCATTCATCACAGCGTAGGAAATAGATTTCCACTGTTCAGCGACGAGAGAGAGCTGGAGACTGGCCGTCTCCGACCACATCCCGTTCTCCTGCCGTCAGACGGACTCCTCGTCATTACTCAGGCTGTCCACGTGTCTCAGGTCAACAGGGGGAGGGTGTTTGACCTGCTGGACTATACATGCTTTGCATTTTGGTCATGGAAGTGTCACCATAGGGGTCAACTAAAGATCTGGCAGAGCTAAAATACTAAATATTAAAAAAAAAGACCGGACAAAACAGAGATCATCAAACAAAAACTGAGACTAAACATCCGAGCTATATAGTTAACAAAAAAAGGGACAAAAAACGGAATTTAAAAATAAAATCCCTCAAAATTAGCGTTGACAAAAAGAAAAGGAGACAATAAGGTTGTACAAAATAAACAAAACTGGGTCACTGTTTGTGCTGTGTGCAGTAATACGGCTTTCATCACTCACACAGTTCATACACCATATATTTTTTAAGTATGCATCACAATGAAAAGCACGGCCGCACTCTTTACATAACCTCTCCTCTGTCTCCGATGTCCTTTCGCTGTGTGTAAATATGGCAGTTCTGGCATTTTGTTTGGTCATTTCATTATGACTTATCTACCCCGTTAGCCATTTTACTCAGCCGCAAAGTCTCCGTACCTGCCATCCGGCATTGTGCTAAGACAAAAAGTCAGTGCTGTGTATGCAAATATGACATTCACCGATCGAGACTTCTGGCCACTAATCTGATGAATCAGCCTCTCTCTCGAATTCCTCGGGGGGAGCTTGTGCACCGGAGGGCCGCTAAAAGACAAAACTCATCAAGAATGCCTCCTGATACTGGTAAAAAAAAATCTTTGGGCCGGTCTCCGTTCACCAGAGCGTGTTGTGCAGGTCGCAAAGGCACACAAAGTAGATGCACTTGAAAATGTGCTAAAAACAAATAGGCCACTGAGACCCCGAGCCAAAACCAGTTGAGTGCGCGTGATAGCACGCTCGGTTAGCTGGAGAGAACTGCACACATATGGCTCGTTGATTATTGAAAAGTCTCCGGTGGACAAAAGCAGGGCTGTTTCCAGAGGAGGGGAACATTCTTTGGCACTGCAGCAGGAGGTCACGACAAACGGGATATGTAATGTTATTAAGCATACAGTAGTGCAAAATGTAATGTAATGCAAGCTGAAACCATGTGAAGCCTATGCAGCCATGGCAACCAGTCATTGGTGGAAGGTGACTAGTTTACTCAAGTATTAATTGAGGTACTTGCACTTTACTCCCATTTTCTTCTCCATATATACATATATATATATATAAATATATATACAGTATATGTTAACGTTAGCCACCACAAGTTACTGGTCACAGCAGACGTAGTGAGGCTACAGCAGCAAACCCCCCTGAGTGTTGAAGCGGTGTAAGAGGATTTGATGAGTTGTCTTTAAAAAGTTATATAATACTGCAAGATTTTGCTATTTTTACTCTGTTGTTTTGCTTATTGACAGCACTTATTCCACCAGTGTTACACTTGTCAGAAACAGTAGTCCTTAAGCTGATGATAACGAAGGTCAATGAGTTTGCCAAGTTCAAACTAATCTAAATAATCAACCTTTTTTGTTTTCTGTCTAGTCGAATTTCCTTTTTTTTTCCTCGGTCAGTTCAGCGCATATGATCAGCAAAGAAGCAAAAGATGGAGACAATTGATTGGTCAACAAGAAGCCAGATCTCCAGACTGCCGATTGACTGCTTCTGCCGGGCATTAAGACAGTAAACACCACAGTGATGTCAAAGCTTCAAAAAGTGCACGTATGGTGTGTGTGTTAAATATACAGAAGATGATAAATCGTTTACCTTAAGAAGAGTTCGAGTTGTGAGTAGAGGAAGCGCAGCAGGGCTCTGCGGGCCGTGACTTCGGCGTGACAGTCGTTGACCACCTGCCCTTGGTCGCTCAGATACTCCCCGTTGATACACTTGGTGCCCGTGGATAAGGCCACCACCTGGGCGTGCCTCAGGTCCAGCCCTGCTGAACAAATACACAAAGACAAATGTTCGCCTTAATGCTCTTGTCCTATGGTCAGTTGACCACATTGATTCACAAAGTGGCCATAGGTGAAACGTCAGGATGCTCAGACTTTAAAGGTCTCTCCGTCTGTAATGTATGTTTTTGTGAGTAATCAGCAAAGACTCATCTTGAGACAAGAATACATCACACGTCTGACTTTAAGCGCAGCTTCATAACTCACAAGGAAGTACTCACTCGAAGCCGTTCTACATACTGTGTGATTCATCTCTCCGGTTTTTGTCTTGCATCATGTTTTGACAAATGTAAATAGGGCAGAAGTGTCACGTCTTTAACATTTCATAAGATAGAGCTTCTGTCATCACAAGATCTTTTCCAGGAAAAAAAAAACACTGGTCTATCATGCCATGTCAAGTATCTTTCTCTCAGAAGGGACAAAATTCAGAAAGACAGGCCCGCCTCAGACTGAGGTTGTTCACGTCTCTAACGCAGCGATAGTCCGAAAAGAGGACGCTGATGATTTATCCACTATGGAGCAAACCTGAAACGTCGTCTGTGGAAGGTTTACTGGGACCGATGACATTAAAATTACAATCATAATAAGGGCGTAGAAAAGAAACATTATGCATTATATTTCATGTTTAGTTTGTTTGATGCAAAATTCTCATCTGAACAGCTGCCAAATTAATGCAGTGCACGACAAATTGCACGATTTCCCTCTGAAATGTATTGGAGTGGAATAAAAACGGAAATATTCAAGTAAAGTACAATTACCTCAACAAATACGCCTGAATAAATGCACTGTTAAGCTCACGCGCTTACTATAATATGATATGATGGTTTGGTTTCAGCTAAATTAGGGGGCCTCTGCCTTCCCCTACAATCTGAACCTTCAACGTTCCAGTTAACTGACTGGGTGAGTATGATAGGAGGCATTCCCATTGTGAGTCATGAAACAAGGGGAGAGATGGCAGACCACGAGTCGCCCCTGCTTTTGAGGTCGTCTGTCTCTATACACGGAGAGGATTCAGGCCAGTGCCGGGCCATGTGAGAGCCCCGCTGACTGACAGATAGACAGGGGTTGGGGCTGTCTGGATCCGCACGTTAACGGCATGCCATTCCTTCCTAGGCTGCCACAAATCTCTCCCATCGCCTCTGAAAGTCAGGCTTCGCTGGCTCCTGGCAGACCCGCAGGCGCCGCCGGCCCGGCACATGAGCTTTTATCTGCCTCGGCCCAGATGGCACAGTGGCGGTAGAGTCCTGACAAGGGAAGGAGGGCAGGGGAGGAAAAAAGCTGATGGAGGGTGGAATGTGTGTGTGGGGGGAAAAAAGAGCATATATAGGAACTAAGAAAAGGTCGAAGGAGGGTGGAACAAGTTCAACTATTTCTTTGGAAACGACAGCGGAAAACTGCACATAAAATCTTTTTGTCTTAAGACAAAGCATCCAGTTGGACGATCAAAACGTATTTACTAAAATAGTGTACACAGACCATTTAAAAGATGAGCTCATCTATGTCTTGTTTTGGGAGGTTTTTCTATGGATCTATTTTGAATCGGTCCTCTTACCACTTTTACACCAAACAAGCTTTTTCTAAAAGTTAAAACAAGCCTCGAAGAAACAATTGAGGATGGTGACTTAAAAAAAAGAAGAAAATATGTTAATGTTTTAAGCACAAGAGATAGAATTATTATAGTTCCTACTCTGTGCTCCTACATTGAGTTAATATATAACTGTATTCACTCATGTTTTACTTGCATCACAGAATTATATATACATTGTATACACAGCAATAACTTCATAATGTTTAATCTGCTGTGTGCAGTGATTTATGAAATATTAGCAGGTAGATGATTATTCCTGTCAACCCTTAATATGAGCTTGCATCAAACTATAAAATCATCTTTCTGTTATTTGTGTTGTAACTATGAACGAGGGAGGGTTTGCCAACTGAAAGTCTAGAAAGAAACCCAGGCAGAACGTACTGTACCGCTGCACAAAAAACACTCAATATGTATGACTGTGTAGTGCCATGAAAATCTCTATATCATGAGTTCAACAATTGGCATTCCCTGTAAGCAGTGCACCCCAACTCCTCCTCCACGATAAGGCAAGTTCAAAAAGGTAACAGACTCTCCCAATTTCATTCTCCTGCTTTTCCGTGCCGTTCCACTTTGCGATTGTTTAGATCAATTCTGCAGAGGATAATTTCTGCCGCGCTGCTCGCTACCCTGCCATGAAATTGGCACCGAGGTTGCCTTCAGTTTGCACGGGGGGGGGGGG